>NC_053428.1:96118235-96418235 GCF_007990345.1 Gossypium hirsutum | reverse complement strand
TTTTAATTTTTTCGTAGCTAACGTAGCACAGAAAATGTCATCAAAGAAAGCAAAGGAGAAAGCGAATGAGGATATCAAGTGAACCCGAGCAATTACGGTTTGTATTTCTATAAACTAAACTTAATGCATAATTATTATTATCCTTAAAATGTATAGTAGATGAATATGAAGGTAAGAATATTTATTATCGAATTATGAAAACCCTATTAACAGAGTCGGGCTAGTCGAATATAGTTTGCATGCCATAGGATTGGAAGTGTTCAGGGATATTCCGACTTTATGTCGATGAGACACTATAAGTGTTGACTACTGTTACTGTTCCAGATTCGTTCCGAAGAGGTACTTCGTACCTGACTGTTACTGTTACTGTTACTGTTCCATCACGGTGTATTCCGGCTCCTGCCGATGGAACACTGTATGTTATCTCGTTGTGTGGGTTGGATCCGTGTATCCGTCCAGGTCCGAGTTGTGTTAATAGGTGTAAATGAAGGTACTAAAGAATGACTGTTACTGATTAAGTGATTTTACTGAATGTTGACTGTCATCGAATAATACGAAAGATATACTGAAATTGATTAACAAGATTTAAGTGCTATAAGATAAAGATAAGTAATGGAACCTTTAAGATGACGAAAATAGAAACTTGAGGTCCAAAAACGTATATGATTATTTATTGCTTTAAGTATTAGTTTATAGAAATACCACTGAGTGTATACTCTGCGTACGGTTTGTTTCCGTGTACAGGTTAGGTATAAAATAGATATCGCTTCAGCATCCAAGCCAACTCTCGTACTCAAACACTTGGTGATGTCTCTTATCTTTAGAAATGGCATGTACCTAGGTTGTTTTTGAAGTTATTTTGTTTATAAGTGATGTTGGTGAAGAATGTTAATAGATAGTTAATAAAAGTAATGTGTGTGTTATAATATAGTCCATTTTGAATTGATTTGAATGGTATTTATTTACAAATTTTGAAGTTACTTTGTTTAATGGTTATTGAATACATGTGTTAGATTATTGTATTAATGCTTGAAATGAGTATTAGGTGTGTTTTATCATGTTCTGGATTGGTTGAAAGATTGTATTTAAATTGTTTATTATTTAAGGTTTGCAAGGTTGGTAAATTTGAACTAGAAGGTTCATTTTGAGTCCACACGGCTTGTCACACGGGTGTGTGATCAGACCGTGTGAGACACACAGCTTACACATGGGCATGTTGATAGGTCGTGTGTACCCTGTATCCTTAAATGTGAAGTTAGGATAGTACACGGGCAAAAGACACGGCCGTGTGAAGGACACGAATTTGGAGCATGATCGTGTGTCAAAAACATGTGAATATGGCTTAAAAATGGTGAAAAATCAGTATACCGCACGGCCTAGCCACATGGGTGTGTGCCCAGGCCATGTGCCCCTCTGATGTTTAAGAAATTGCAAGTCAGAACTACCCACGGGCTGGTCACACGGCCATGGGTGCCACACGGGCTGGCCACACGGGCGTGTGCCCCTAACTTCAAGAAATTTTTTTTTCAATGTTTTTCAAAGTTTCCAGTTTAATTCCAAATTATTTCTAAAGTATGTAATGGGCCCCGTTGGCTCATATTAGGGTCTTTATGGTGGAATTTGAATGGATTTGATTTTGGAATGTAAATTTATAACTCGATTTTGTATAAATGCTAGGGTATAAGTCTAGTAATTCCTCATAACCCTATTCGGTGACGATTTGGGGTAGAGGGTGTTATATTTAGTAGTATCAGAGCTACTCAAGTTTAGTCGATTCTAGGACTAAATCGAGCTCGAAATTGAGTCTAGAGGTACATGCAATTTTTATGTTAACTTTGAGTTGGGATTGGATGTTGATATGTATATACAGATTAATTAATTTTGTTTTATAGTGTAAAAGATGTCTAACGAAAGTATCGAGGGTACTGATCAAGAAATGCACAGTAGAGATGAATCACGTGATCTAAATGAGTTCGAATTCACAACCCCAAGTGTAAACCTAGTAGGTAATCAACCACCGAATACTGGGAGGGATAATACAGAAATATTTAGAATGATTGCTGAAGCTCTTCAAAAAGTGGTAAGAAGTATGCCTGCTACTACCTCTACCCCTACTACCCGACGAGCCCCTATTAAAGAACTACGAAAATATGGAGCCACAGAATTTCTGGGATCAAAGGGAACTGATTTAACAACAGCTGAAAATTGGTTAGAGACTACCAAGAGAATTCTGAAGCAATTAGAATGCATACCACAGAAAAGTTAAATATGTGTTGTTTCTCTGTTACAAGAAGAAGCTTACATATGGTGGGAATCAGTGATTCAAAATATACCGGAAGAACAAATAAACTGGGAATTCTTTCAACGGGAATTTCAGAAGAAGTATTTGGCGGAGACATACATGGAAGACCGAAAGCAGGAGTTTTTGATGCTTAAATAGAAAGATATATCCGTAGTGGATTATGAACGGGAATTTCTGAGACTAAGTAGATATGTAACCGAATTTGTACCAACTGAAGCTGATAGATGTAAGAGATTTCTAAGAGGACTGCAAGATGAATTCCAACTACAATTGATGCCTCTACAGATTACAGAGTTTGCAGACTTAATAGAAAGCGCTAAAATGATTGAGCAAGTGCTGGGAAAGAATAAAAAGTCTGAAACTGCCCGTTCAGTTGGAAAATGTCCTGGAACTACTAGTTCAAGTCCGCAATTCAAATGATCAAAGGAATCTTGTGGTAGTGGAAGATTCAGTTCAAGATCAGAAAGAGGAGACAGAAGTTGAAATAGACAAACTACTGTATCTACCGGCAGTATTAGAAGCCCAGCTCAGAACACTGAAATTTCAGAATATGAATATTGTGGAAACAGATATAGGGAAGAATGTAGAAAATTAACTGGGGGTTGTTTCCGTTGTGGATCCACTGATCATTTTGTAAAGGACTGCCCGAAGCTTAATAAAGCAGCACCAACGATTTCTCAGAGATTAGAATCTGCATCTAGAGGTCGAGATTCAGGCCGAAGTGGTTTAGTTGCTAGAGGTGGAACTAGAAAGGCTAGTGAAAATACTATACAGCAATCTGAAGTAAGAGCTCCAGCCCGATCATATGTTGTAAGAACTAGAGATGAGGGAGATGCTCATGTTGTAGTGACAGGTGTATTCTTATTACATTTAGAACCCGTTTATGTTTTAATAGATCCAGGATCGTCACATTCATATGTAAATACAAAACTGGTTGAGATGAGAAATTTAAAACCTGAAGTATCTAGAATAATGATAGAAGTGTCTAGTCCATTGGGGCAAACTATGCCAGTGAATCAGATATGTCGAGGATGTCCATTAATGATATAGGATAAAATATTTTCTATTGATCTGTTAATCATGCCATTCGGTGACTTTGACATTATAATGGGTATGGATTGGCTGTCAGAACATGGAGTAATCTTGGATTGTTATAAAAAGAAATTCATTGTTCAAAATGAAAGTGGTGATCGAATCAAAGTAAAGGGTATTCGTACCAGTGGAACTATTCGTGTTATTTCAGCAATTAAAGCTAGTAAGCTCTGTTATCAAAGATGTGCTACTTTCTTAGCATATGTTCTTAATTCTGATTTAGTTGAGAGTCAGTGCAGTAAAATTCAAACTGGATGTGAATTTCCTGATGTGTTTCCTGAAGAATTGCCTGGATTACCTCCTGATCCGGAAGTTGAATTTGTGATTGAAGTATACCCGGGTACAGATCCAGTGTCAATACCTCCATATAGAATGTCACCAACTGAGTTGAAGGAATTGAAGGTACAATTGCAAGACTTATTGGATCGAGGTTTTATACGACCTAGTACATCACGTGGGAAGCTCCAGTGTTATTTGTTAAAAAGAAAGATGGTTCGATGTGGTCGTGTATTGATTATCGATAGTTGAATAAGGTGACTATTAAGAATAAATACCCGTTACCTCACATTGATGATTTATTTGATCAACTAAAGGGAGCTTCTGTGTTTTCAAAAATTGATTTGATGTCGGGATATTATCAGTTGAAAATTAAGGAGAGTGATGTACCGAAGATAACATTTCGTACACGGTATGGACATTATGAATTTTTGGTGATGCCATTTGGGTTAACAAATGCTTCGGCTGCTTTTATGGATCTTATGAACCGAATTTTTCAGCCATACTTGGACCAGTTAGTGGTAGTCTTTATTGATGATATCCTGGTATACTCCAAATCTGAAGAAGAACATGAGCAACATCTCCGAAAAGTTTTACAGACACTGCGAGAAAAGCAATTAATGGGAAATTGAGTAAATGTGAGTTTTGGCTATCAGAGGTCGTATTTATTGGCCATGTGGTATCGGCTGATGGAATCAGAGTAGACCCAAAGAAGATTGAAGCTATTGTTCAGTGGAAAGTTCCCAAAAATGTGTCAAAAGTAAGAAGTTTCCTCGGCTTAGCTGGATATTATCGAAGGCTCATGAATGGATTTTCAAAGATTGCTCTACCGATGACAAAATTACTGCAAAAGAATATTCTCTAGAATGATCAGTGTCAGCAAAGTTTTGAAACGTTAAAGCAAATGTTGATAGAAGCACCAGTGTTGGCTTTGCCAGAATCAAGAAAAGATTTTATTGTGTATAGCGATGCTTCATTGAACGGACTTGGATGTGTACTGATGCAAAATGGAAAAGTAATTGCTTATGCTTCACGACAATTAAAACCGCATGAACGTAATTATCCAACACATGGTTTAGAATTAGCGACTGTAATATTTGCCTTGAAAATTTGGAGACATTACCTATATGGTGAAAAGTGCTATATTTATACGGATCATAAAAGTTTGAAGTACCTGCTTTCTCAAAAGGAACTGAACCTGAGGCAAAGACGGTGGATAGAGCTTTTGAAATATTATGACTGTGTCATAGACTATCACCCAGGTAAAGCTAATGTTGTAGTTGATTCACTGAGTAGAAAAGCTGCAACAGAACTGAGAGCGATGTTTGCACAGCTCAGTATTATTGATGACGGAGGACTTTTGGCCCAATTAAGAGTGAAACCAGTAATATTTGATCAGATTAGATCAGCACAGTTGAAAGATGACAAATTAATGAAGAAAAGAGAGATAGTACAAAAAAGGTACAGCAGGGAATTTTAGTATTGACAAAAATGATTGTTTGAGATTTCAGAATCGGCTCTGTATTCCAATTACTTCTGAGATAAATGAATTAATTCTTTGAGAAGCTCATAATGGTTAGTTTTCCTTACATTCTGGAGGCATGAAAACGTATCACAATTTATGAGAATTTTATTGGTGGCCGGGAATGAAAAAGGATATAACTGAATATGTAGCTAAATGTTTGACTTGTCAACAGGTAAAGGCAAAACATCAAGTTCCAACAGGGTTGCTTCAGCCTATTAGTATTCCTGAATGGAAATGGGACCAAATAACAATGGATTTTGTAACTGGGTTGCCACTGTCTACGAGTAAAAAGAAAGCTATCCGGGTAATCGTTGATCGACTTGCGAAATCAGCTCATTTTATAGCTGTCAGAACTGATTGGTCACTACAGAAACTTGCGGAGGTGTATATTTGAGAAATTGTAAGGCTACACAGTATTCCAGAATCAATAATTTTTGACAGAGCTCCACGGTTTACGTCAAGGTTTTGGAAGTAATTACTTGAGTCTCTTGGTACTCAACTTCATTTCAGTACAACTTTTCATCCGAAAACTGATAGGCAATCTGGACGGGTAATACAGATTTTGGAAAACATGCTCCGAGCCTACATGGTTGACTTTGAATCTAATTGAGAACAGTATTTACCGTTAGCTGAGTTTGTTTATAACAATAGTTTTCAATCAAGTATACAGATGGCGCCGTATGAAGCTCTATATGGTCGAAAATGTAGATCATCCGTATGTTAGACAAAATTGAATGAAAGAAAGATGATTGGGCCCGAATTAATTCAAGAGACTGAAGGTACTGTAAAGAAAATTCAAGAGAAATTGAAAACGACTTTTGATAGATAGAAATCATATGCCGATTTGAAAAGACGGGATATTGAGTATTCAATTGGAGATAAAGTGTTTCTCAAAGTTTCTCATTGGAAGAAAATCATGAGGTTCGGTCGAAAGGGAAAATTAAGTCATTGATTCATTAGACCGTATGAAGTTATAGAGAGAATTGGACCAGTAGCATATCGATTGGACTTGCTCCCTGAATTACAGAAAATTCATAATGTCTTTCATGTTTCAATGTTAAAGAAGTAAAGATCAGATCATTCTCACGTAATTTCAACTGAAGACATAGAGATTCACCCTGGTCTATCGTATGAAGAAAAGCCGGTTGTAATATTAGCAAATGAGGTAAAAGAACTACAAAATAAACAAGTTCCCTTGGTAAAAGTATTATGGTGAAGTCATAGTGTTAAAGAGGCCACATAGGAACCAGAAGATACTATGAGGTCTCAGTACCCCCATCTCTTTTCAGGCAAATTTTGAGGACGAAATTTTTTTAGAGGGGGAGAATTGTAATTACCCGACAATTACGGTCATCGAAAACTGAAGGTTTAAGTCATTATTTTTGTAAAACGAATTCGTAAATATTTATTAGAAATATTTACGGATGATAGTTGAGTGATTAATTAGAGTTTAATTTAGTGAATTAGTTTGAATTAAGATTAATTAGGAGAAAGGACTAGATTGCATAAAGAGTAAAAGTTAGTTATAGACTAAATAAAAGCTAAAGGACTAAAATAGCAATTAGACCATAAGGTGACAAGTGTGTTGTAATAGTGAAATATATGTGGAATTAAAATAAATTGTATAAGTGTATGATTATTAAGTATTTGCTTATATTATATTATATTATATTATATTATATTATATTATATTATATTATATTATATTATATTATATTATATTATATTATATTATATTATATTATATTATATTATATTATATTATATTATATTATATTATATTATTATAATACATTAATTAAATAAAGAATGAATGAATAAAGAAAATAAAAGAAATAAACATAAAGAAAAAGAGAAAGAAAGGCATGAATAGCAGGGAAAGAAAAAGAAAAAGAAAATTTAGGGTTTTAGAGTTTCAAGCTTGATTGGTAAGTCAATTTAACCCATTTTCTTGCAATTTAAGTGTTTTTGGAATCCTAAGATAAAGCTTTACATGAATTATGTTGAAAATTAGAAAGTTAGTGAATAAATTGAAGAATTATAAGTTCTTTTGATAGGAATTCAAGTTAGAAGTGGAAAAAGGATTGAATTGTAAAAAGAGAAATAAGTTTTAACATAGTAGGGATTAAATTGAAAGAACTTCAGAATTTATGTTTTATATTGAATATTAAGGGTTGGAAGTTGCTTAAAATATATATGGAATGAAAAATAAAGGACTAATTTTGAAGAGAAAGGATGGTTACGGTGATAGGACTAAATTGGAATTTATGTGAAAGTTACATGGAAAATAAAAGAGTGTGTTACTAAATAACATACATTGAGGATTTCAAATGTTAATTTTTTCGTAGCTAACGTAGCATAGAAAACGTCATCAAAAAAAAGGAAAGGAGAAAGCGAATGAGGATATCGAGTGTACCCGAGCAATTAGGGTTTGTATTTCTATAAACTAAACTTAATGGATAATTATTATTGTCCTTAAACTGTATAGTAGATGAACAAGAAGGTAAGAATATTTATTATCAAATTATGAAAACCCTATTAACAGAGTCGGGCTAGTCAGATATAGTTGGCATGCCATAGGATTGGAAGTGTTCAAGGATATTCCGACTTTGTGTCGATGAGACACTATAAGTGTCGACTACTGTTACTGTTCCGGATTCGTTCCAAAGAGGTACTTCGTACCTGACTATTACTGTTACTATTACTGTTACTATTACCCTTACGGTATATTTCGGCTCTGGCTGATGAAACACTGTATGTTATTCCGGTGTGTGGGTTGGATTCGTGTATTTGTCAGGTCCGAGTTGTGTTAATAGGGGTAAATGAAGGTACTAAAGATTGACTGTTACTGATTAAGTAATTTTACTAAATGTTGACTGTCATCGAATAATACGAAAGATATACTGAAATTGATTAACAAGATTTAAGTGCTATAAGATGAAGATAAGTAATGAAACCTTTAAGATGACGGAAATAGAAACTTAAAGTCCAAATATGTATATGACTATTTCTTGCTTTAAGTATTAGTTTATAGAAATACCACTGAGTGTATACTCAGCGTACGGTGTGTTTCCGTGCGCAGGTTAGGTATAAAGTAGATATCGCTTCAGCATCCAAGCCAACTCCCGTTCTCAAACACTTGGTGATGTCTCTTATCTTGAGAAATGACATGTACCTAGGTTGTTTTTGAAGTTATTTTGTTTATAAGTGATGTTGGTGAAGAATGTTAATAGATAGTTAATAAAAGTAATGTGTGTGTTATAATATAGTCCATTTTGAATTAATTTGAATGGTATTTATGTACAAATTTTGAAGTTACTTTGTTTAATAGTTATTAAATACATGTGTTAAATTATTGTATTAATGCTTTAAATGAGTATTAGGTGTGTTTTATCATGTTCTGGATTGGTTGAAAGATTGTATTTAAATTGTTTATTATTTAATGTTTGCAGGGTTGGTAAATTTGAACTATAAGGTTCATTTTGAGTCCACACGGCTTGTCACACGAGTGTGTGATCAGACCGTGTGAGACACATGGCTTACACACG
This sequence comes from Gossypium hirsutum, assembly GCF_007990345.1. NCBI lineage: Eukaryota > Viridiplantae > Streptophyta > Magnoliopsida > Malvales > Malvaceae > Gossypium > Gossypium hirsutum. The sequence continues at coordinate 96,409,492 of NC_053428.1, read as the reverse complement.
AGTATGTTGATAGGCCGTGTGTCCCCTGTATCCTTAAATGTGAAGTCAGGATAGTACACGGGCAAAAGACACGGCCGTGTGTCTTAGCCGTGTGAAGGACACAGGTTTAGAGCACGGTCGTGTGTCAAAAAAATGTGAAAATGGCTTAAAAATGATGAAAAACCAGTATACCACAAGACCTAGCCACATGGGCGTGTGCCCAGGCCGTGTGCCCCTCTGATGTTTAAGAAATTGCAAGTCAGAACTACCCATGGGCTGGCCACATAGGCGTGTGCCCCTAACTTCAAGCAAATTTTTTTTCAAAGTTTTCCAAAGTTACCGGTTTAATTCCAAATTATTTATAAAGCATGTAATGGGCTCCGTAGGGTCTTTATGGTGGAATTTGAATGGATTTGATTTTGGAATGAAAATTTATAACTCAGTTTTGTATAAATGCTAGGGTATAAGTCCGATAATGCCTCGTAACCCTATTCCGGTGACGGTTTGGGTTAGAGGGTGTTACAATTTCACATACAAAATTCTTCTCATTTCTGTTTATATTTTTTTATCTTCTGCATCATCTTTTCTAGTTGCTTCGAAGAAGAAAAAGTTGAGGAAAGCTCTGCCTGAGGTAGTCATTACGAGGTTTAAGTTTGGAAAGTAGGGAATTGATAAACCATAAATTATACATATTTTTACCCCATGTTTAATGCATTTTATGGATGATTTCTCATTAGAATTGGTGAATTCAATGCTCCTAATGCTTTAATTTCATGTTTTATACTTAGGAGAGCATAGGAGAGCGAAAGGAATGAGAAACGGGCCAAAAACGGAGAAAATAGGCCAAAGTACAAAATCAACACGGCCTGGACTTCCTCACACAGGTAGACCACACGGCCATGTCAAACTGGCAGAATTGAAGCACGACTCACACGGGTATAGCACACACTCGTGTCATTCTAACAGGCTCGAACACGGCCTGAAGTAATCGTACGGGCGTGCCCCTGCCAAGCCCAAGTTAAGTCCAATTCGGAAAAGGCCACTTTTGAGGGCCTCTAGGCATTCCAAAGCCTATAAATACACCCTAGAAGAGGAGAAAAGGGGAGGGAGAGAATGAGGAGTAAGGAATTACTCCAAGGAAGCCGATTGATCCATCTCGGAAGCCAGGATTCATAATCAAGACTGAAAATCTCTCCTCAATTTCCCTTCAGGAGTTTTGGGTTTTCTTTATGTTTTGTATTCTTTATTCTTCTGAGATGTTTTCTTATTTAGTTATCAACTAAAACCCCTAAATACCTAAGGGGAATGAAACCTAAGACGAATCTTGTTATTATTTTCTGAATTGTATGATAAATATTTAACTTGTTCTTAATTATATGTTCTTAGTTCTTGTTTTGATATCCCAGGATACTGATTCAAGACACGCTCTTATTCAGAGGAGGAATAGACCTTGTCTAAGAGTACATTTGCCATAATTAAGCGGAGTTGATTGGGCGCATAGAAATAGGGTGACAAGATTTTGTCGGATTAGAGTGAAACCTAATAAGGGGATCTATAGATCGAGTTAATGCAACCCTAGAGTGTTAATTAGAGAAAAGTCTCGGTTATTCAATCTAGGGATTAGATGTTATTAGTCTTGAATAGGGATAATAACATAACTTAGGGATCTCTACGGAACAGTTGAATGAATAAATCGTCCGATTCGGAGCCAGAATAACAAGTAAAGTCTAGGTGGATTTTTCCTTAGCTATTGTCTTTATTCAATCGATTTTCCCAAAAGCAATTCCCCAATTCTTTTCTTTGTGAGTTCTTAGTTTAGATAATTAGTTAATTAAAACAAAACCCCATTATTCTAAGGCTAGATAATAAAAGAAAGTCATTACTGGTATTTTTAGTTCCTTTGGGTTCGACATTCCAGTCTTGCTAAAACTATACTACTGTTCGATAGGTACACTTGCCTACATCGTGATAATAGTTAGTCCAAGAACGAGTAATTAAATATTTAAAACCTATCACAAAACCTCGCGATCAGGAATCTAGTAAGTTGGTAAGCTTTTTAATCTTTCTGTATTCGTGGATTTGAGAAAAAAAGAAGTCAATGATTTCTAAAATCTTGAAAACTCCTGTATGTTACTAGGTTCTGAGAATACCTTTGATTTAATTTGTATGCTGGTTGTCGTGCTTAGCTGCCAAGACGAAGGAGGCTCTGGCATTTGGAAAAGCTAAGCTAGTGAGGTCGAAGGGTAGTAGATGAGTTTCTATACTCTACCTTTGGGTGTTTACTGGATGTTGTTCTGTTGGAATGTTCTATTTGCATGTTCTGATTTGACTTCAGTTTATGTTTTATGGTTGTATATGATTGCGGTGAATGAGAAAGTTGTGTATGCATAAAACTGTAAAAATACATGAATGGTTGTTAGTATGATCTTTGTTCTACATGATAGAACTGTGAATTTATGAACTTGTATGTGGTGTACTCCATAATATAGTATGTTTTAATGATGTGCGTGTTATGCATGACTATTAGACAGTTCTTCAGATTTACATTCTAAGTATTTATTGGAAAAGAGGTCGCCAGAAAAGTAGAATATCCGCTAATGACTACTTTGGGTGGAATGTCCGCAAGGGATTAACAAAGGAAGAGGATGTTCGTTGGGACTAGTTAGCATCCAAAAGTCCGCTAAGGATTATCTTATAAATGGGAAGTCTGCTTTACATGATCTAACGAAGAGATAGCTCGCTAGGGGCTATCGGTGGCTGGGAAGACGATTAGGACTACCTGATTGAGGAAATATCTATTCGGAATATCCTATAAGTACAATTTCACAAGAAAAATGTAGTGTTCGATTATTCATCAAATCTTATATTCGAAGGCTACATATGCGGATGTAGGCAAACAGACTTTCCTCTTGAAGGGTATTTGCGCAAGCTAAGTTATAAGAAGATGAATGTCGGGATAATAAAGTAAACTGGTATTGAGCTCAATGTAGAATGCAGGGATCATGGTAAGAATCCGCCATAGTGGTGAGATATCAACAAGTCCGCCAAAGGTTGTCAACAATCCATATATTTGTTTGTGTGGTTATCTTTTTATGAGTCAATATAGCAAGGGAAAGTGAAAGTCTAAGATAAAGCTAGACAAAGTAAAGTCCTAAAAAAGGGCACTAGAAAGAGTATATGTAATACCCCTACCCGTATTCATTGCCGAAATAGGGTACGAAGTATTACCGGAGTTTACGAATTAATTTTTTTTAAACTCAATATAACCCCTTTATAGATATCTAACCTTCCCTGAAATTTTAAACCAAAAATAATCCACATCAACCAATCCAATTCAACATATTTTCAAGATAAATTCATGCATATTTATAAAATAACGTCATCACATACCCAAAACCAGGTTTGTTAACCATACTAATGGCTAACTTTACATTCATTTAACGTTAACATTTACTTTATTAGCTTATACATGCCATTGATTTCCAAAATAAAGTTTCTTTATATACCGAAATCCTGAGGTTGATAGTGTGATGTGTCTCTGACCAAATCCGACCTCCGAGCTCTTAACACTACAAAACAGGGGAAAATGAAACAGAGTAAGCACTTTGTGCTTAGTAAGCTCATGTAACAAGAATTATACTTACCTAATATTTTCAATACAATACAATAAACATTCCTATACCCATTCAATGCGTTATTACCCTAACATGCACAAACTCAACATTCAAGTTAGTACAATAATTTCCATGTACCAATAATATATACTATGATTGATGAGCTCATCAATACATGATTTCCATTTCCTTATATTTTTTTTCATATTTATTCCGTTGAATTTCTTGGAATATTCGATGGATTTTCAGAGGTACACTTTTAGTGTACATTCTCGGGTCTGTCAATTCACATTCATGTGCGCACATTTCCATTTCAGAGAGCACACTCCCGCAAACCTCATCCTTACAGTCGGATTACCAGTCCAGGCTAAATCCCCTGTAATATAAACTCATAGAGTATTGTCGGGATTACCAGTCCAGGCTAAATCCCCTGCAACGACAATTACTCTAATGAGCTTGGATCTGAATTACCAGTACAGGCTAAATTTAGACCCTAATTCGGATTACCCGTCCGGGCTAAATCCATTTTACACATATTCTTCGGGAGGGCTATATTAGGATAGGATCACCCATCCGGGCTAGATCCTTTTTACCGTCAATTCCTTTTTAGAGATACATCGAATTTTCCTTTCATTCAAATGGGATTTCTTCCCATTTTATCAAACATATCAATGTTTCATTAATTTTCATACAATGAACATTCAAATCATATTCACATCAATAACATACAATCTCAAGCAATTTAAGAATATAATTCAAGTTACACGAACTTACCTTGATACTTGTTCGTGTACAAAAATCTACTAATCCTGAACTTTTTCCTTTCCTCGATCTAGCTTCGTATTTGAATCTTCTGGATCTAAATAAATAAATTTAATTATCAATTTAATACATTTCATGTTCATATGCAACAATTTCTATAATTTCATTATTATTATTTATAGTTTATTCAAAGTTGTCTATTTGAGTCATAGTCACTAAATTATTTATAACTTGAGATAGGGAACTCCAAACTAAGATCCGTTAATTTTACCTGAAACTAAACTCATATATCTTCTTACCATAAAATTTTCAGAATTTTTGGTTTAGCCAATAAGTACAGTTTATTCTTTAAAGTCACCCCTGTTCTGCTGTATGACAGTTCTGACCCTTCTTCACTAAAAATTAATTATCTCTTCATACAGAATTCGGATGATGTTCCCGTTTGTTTCTATTGAAAATAGACTCATTCAGAATTCTAGAAATATAAATTTAAGCCCCTAATTATTTTTATTAAATTTTTTATTATTTTTAAAAATCAGAATAGGGGAACCCGAATTCATTCTGACCTTGTCTCACAAAATTCATTATATCTCAAAATTTACAAATCCATTGCTTACATTATTTCTTTTATGAGAAACTAGACTCAATAAGATTTAATCCCATATTTTGATCATCTTCTAAATTGATTTCTACAATTTATGGTGATTTTTCAAATTTAGTCTACTGCTGCTGTCTAAACTGTTTTAGTGCAAGCTGTTTATTACCATTTTCCCCTAAGCTTTTAATAAATGATAATTTCGTCCCTATTCAATTAGCCTCTCAATTGAGCTAATTTTTCTCAATTAAAATTTTATTCTATCACCTTAAACTAGTTTACAACCTTTAGGAATCATAATTTCAGCAATAGACTTTAATTCCAAGCATTTTCACAATTAGGTCCTAAAAATCAATTTCTATTGAAATTACCTAATAAAATCATCTCATAAACAAATTAAAGCTTTAATTTCATTCTATTTCACCATAAAATTACAGCACTAAACCATGGTGACTTTCAATTTCATCCATGAAATCAAAAACTAATGAATTTAATAGTAGGACCTAGTTGTAAAAGTCTTAGAAACACAAAAATTACAAGAAAAAGGCAAGGATTAACTCACTTGGTGCAAAAATTATGAAATACCAGCTTATAGAACCCTCCTATGGCGTTTTTAGCTGCTTTAATTGAAGAGAAATGAAGAGAAATCTAGATATTTCCTATTTAGTCCTAGCTTTATTTAGTTAATTTGCAATATTCTAATTTTGCCCTTAATTTATCAATTTTTCTGCTGATTTCATGCCCTTGCTGTCCAGCCATGATAAATTTTGGGTCTAATTCCCTTTTAAATCCTTTCTCATTAGACTCTTAAGCTATTTAATCATTCTAGCAACTTTTACACCTATTACAATTTAGTCCTTTTCATTTAATTAACTACCCAAACATTAAAATTTCCTAACGAAATTTTAATACCACATTACTAACATTTCATAAATATTTATAAAATTATTTTCGACTCGGTTTTACAAGATATAGGTCCCGATACCTTGTTTTTACCCAATTTCTTCAATAATTTCTTTTTCTAACTAACCACTAAATCGGTAAAATTTTTCTATCAATATTTTCATACGATTTTACTATCATATCAATTTTCATGCAAAAATATTGAAATAAATTTCTCTTTAAATCGGATATGTGGTTACGAAACCACTGTTCTGATAACTTTGAATTTAGGCCATTACAGTATAATTGTGTCCAAATCCATCCCAATATGTCTGCTAATGATTCGTTCAAGAGGAACATATGGGAGTCGTATGCGCCAGTCAAACTGATGAATCCCTTATGAAAGTCAGGAAGTTCAATTATATATATTATTCTTTTTTATTACTTGAGACTTTAAAAGTCACTTACCAATATTGTTGTATAGATTCTAATTAAGTTCAGTTGAACTTACGAGTGTTTTACTTTAACTGCAGAACCAAAGAGTGACTTGAAGATTTGTGGAAGTACCAAGCCAGACATCACCAAGCCTACACGAAAGGCGTTGTAGCTGTATCATGCATATGGATGGAAACCCTTAGAGGCTATGCCTCGGGGTTCAATAAGTGTACTTTTTTTGAAATTTTAAGCCCCAAGTTACTATATTTACATAGGCATGCTCTGTTAGGCAAAATGATTATAAGAACCTTAATACTTGTTTAATACATAATTTTATTTGAAGTTTAAATTTTAAATCATGTTGTCATCTACAAGATTGGAATAAAGTTGTATGTATGGTAAATGTGGATTAAAAATATGGCGTATTTTAACTTTGTAAATAAATCAAGTTAGAAAGGTTGTTAAGTAATGCGGTTTAATTGTGACACTTGGTACTCAAACCCAATGATCAGGTCGACTAATGGGTGTTACATTACAAAAGCTCAAGCAAAAATTAAAAAAAAAAACGAAGCTTCACAAAAAAAAGTCAAGGCTTTACAAGAATGACCAAAGCTTAATAAAGGACCAACACTTTAATCATCATGGAGAATAGGCTTGAAACAACCAATTTTTTGAAAAAAGTACGATGACTTAAACGATTGGTGTTTCCTAAGAACACCTAAGCAAGAGACCATTTTGAAGAAAATAAATGAAAAAATCGAAAAAGGCCAAAGGTGAGCTAAAAGAACCAATACCCAAAGGGATCAACCATAAGGAAAGCCATCCTTATAAGATGGATTTATGAAGAGCATATCAAGGTTAAACAACAATTGTCTTTAACGAAAGAGGCACATAGAGAACCTGGGTTGTTGAATACGAACAAGATGAGGCATAAACTTACTATTGGTGGTGGATTCACCACGTTGAATAAAAGAGAGGGATGGAGGAAGAAAGTAAGCCTCCACCAAACTCTAGACAGTTCTACTCATTGCGAGAATAGTGAAGGCCCCTAGCAAGGGAAGAAAATTAGATAAGGGTGATGGCTACCACTTACAAAGCAAACACATACACGTGCATGTGCGCGCGCACACACACACACTAACAGTTGTAGTTTAGATAGGGATAAGAGAAAAAAATGTTTCATTTATTCCAAGTATAATGTTTTATCATCGATGCTATAAGAATATTTAATATAATCAACCAAGTTTCGGGGTATAATGGAAAAGGACTTTCGCTAAAATGAAGACTTGGTTGACATCCAGTTTTCAGTTCGATCTATGGATATTCATATTTCTCCTCTTATGAGAAACAAAAAGAAAAAATGTTGTATATATTACCTTTATAATAAATTTTAAACTTAATTTGTTCCTGATTAACTAATGATTATTTAATATTGTTATAACACTAAGGTTACATAAGATGCTAAATAGTATGATAGAGGTAGTTTACATTGTGTGGGGTGAGGAGAGTCGCTAAATCGACGGTTTGAAAAGGTTAAAGTAGTATTTGGATATGACCTCTTCGAGGGCTAGTGAGCCTAAAAAGTATAAATTCTTAAATGAAATTGAATTTGATACGATGATTATCCTAAATGGAATTGTAGAGATATCTCTTCCATATTTATAGTATTCATGGCATGAAGATCTATGATGGCATGAGGTGCTTAATTCTTGAAAAGTATTATAAGGGTATTGCAAATATAAACTTTGGATGCGTTTGTTATATTAAAAACGGATTCTGAAAAATGATTTTTGGAAAAGTTGATATTTTCTAGCGTTTGGATGATTTTGTGTAAAATATTTTCTATCGTTTGACAATTTTTTTGAAATCATTTTTTAAAAGTTATTCTTAGTGAAACAACACAATATAAATATTTGTTAAAAAATATTATAGTAACATTTCCTTTTGATAATTGAAATTTATTTTTTAATAAGATAATATTTTATAATAATTGATATAACACATAAACTTAATAAAAAAACATTATCTAATTAAAACTTAATTGAAATTACATATATTAAATATATGCGAGTGGATAGTGACACATTAAAATTAGAAGTGATAAATGAAGTGAAGCATGATTTAAAAAAAATCATATTTATATAACTTCATATTTTATACTATAAAACATTTATTATTAAATATTTATAAGCTATAATATATATTTATTATTAAAATATATTAAATAATTTATTGCATTATTAAATATAAATAATTAAACATTATAATATTTAATATTATTTAAATTTTTTAGAAATTAAAATAAAAAAAGTTAGTACTAATATAATAATATTAGACTTGATTCAAATTAATTTTTATATAAAACTAAATTTACTTATAAATGAGTTTTTTTTTCCTAAAAATGATTTACAATTTTCAAAATTTAATTTATAAGAATATGAAATTTATTTTCATTGACCTAAAAGTTATATCCTATTGATAAAATTATTTATCAAGAAACAAATATAAATAAATGTAGGAATACATTTTCCGTTAAATAATAAAAAAATTTAGATTAAATTTTATCTCAATTGATATTAATATTATTCTGTGTAAAAATATAGATTCAGATAGGTTGAGATAAGCTTACTATCATTTCTTTTTCTAAAATTTACTTTATATCAAGAATTTGTTAACAACAAACCAAACCCCATAAAATAAAACCATTATTGAGAACCAAATGTTCCCGTTGCTGACGTGTCAGGAGACTTTCAGCAATCCCTCATTGTTGAAACGTGGCCTGTTATAATCATTGGGCTTCATAATTAGTTGACATCTGTAGAAATCTGAAAGTAACACGTCATAACCACGCCATCTCTGCCAACTTCACAAAGAGGAATAGAGAAAAAAAGGTCAAGTGACCTTCCAGAAACTTCCGTTAACTTCTGGCTAGAAATCAACGGGACATCTAGCGCTCATGTGTTACCACGTGTTATAATCCCACGTGAACATCCTACGTGGCACATCCCTTTCCCTCGAAATTGATACGCCCCCGCCTTTTATTCGCCCCAAAATTAGGGCTCCCTTAAACGACACTCCCGAAAGGCCGAAATGAATTAAATAAAAAAATGAAAATATACTAAAAAATAATTTCCAACAATAATAGTAGTTTTATTTATTTTTATTTTTTGGGCTTTCCTTTCTTTTCCTTCTCTGTTATTGAAATGAACGGAGAAGGAAAAAAAAGCGAGGAACTGAAAATGGAGGTAGTTAATAGAGAGCGTGTGGTTTTCATGTGGGGATATTTACCTGGAGCGTTACCGCAACGAGCTCCGCTTGTATCGCCGGTTCTTGTGCGGATTCCGGATTCCATTGGCCATTCTTGGACCGACGTATGCGGTGGCGGTTGTGGATTCGCCATGGCCATTTCTGGTTGTTTTTCCTATCTCTCTCTTTCTCGTTGGCTTTCCTCCCCTTCTTTCCCTGATTTTAAATTTTATTTCTTATGAAAATATTTTAAATTATTGGTAATGTAATTGCGGCTTTTGGGCTGGTTGTTAGATGTTGTACATTTTGATCTGTCTGGTTGGCAAGAAAATGTAAAAGGACTGGGCGTTATAATTCGATTTTTTCGTTGTTTTCATTTTCGTTTTGCCATGAAGTCAACTCACTTGACTCAAATTAGCTATGTTGAGTTCCTTCCTGCTCTTTTTATTTACTGGTTTTGAACTACTGGTTTTCTCTCTCTGTCTCTGTTCTCTATAGGTTAAAAGGATGTCAACTTGTTAATAAATTGTTAATAGATGATTAGAGCTGTGAACCGAATTTCAATTTAATATATTTAGTTTTAAAAAACTTTCATTTTTCTTATTTTTGGCATATAAGATAATTTTTTTTATGCAATAACTTATGTGAAGCTAACATTAATTTTTTTATGCAATAACTTCTGTGAAGCTAACATTATATTCTACTAATGGTGCTTTTTTCCTTAAAATTTTAGATTCAGGGAAGCTTATCACTTGGGGTTCAACTGATGATTCAGGTCAAAGCTACGTTACATCAGGGAAGCATGGGGTAATATAAAGCTTTTTCCATCTATATTTCTCCTTTCTTTTTGTTGGGTTTTATTTTTGTTTATCAAATTAAATTTATATATTTCTTTTCTGTAATTTGCTTGTTTCAGGAAATTCCAGAGCCATTTCCACTTCCAACCGAAGCTTCTCTAGTAAAAGCAGCCGCTGGTTGGGCACAGTGTGTTGCAGTTACAGGTAAACACTAAGACTTCCTTGGTCCTTACACTTTTATTCACTTGTTTCACTAATGGGTGGTTTGGCCGTTGCTTTTATCACTTGGTATTTGATTGAGAAAGAAAAAGCCAAAAATGCGTTTGGATACGAAATAGGGTTTTTGTTTCCAACATAAAGCATAATTTTGTATGTTAGGTGTTTTGATTATTTGTTTAATCGCATCTGACTTGTTTGTTAGGACTTTAATTAGTTGAACAAAAAACAACTAACTGTATCTGAAGTAAATTTATTCACAGATGATTGAGAAGTTTATATGTAGGGGTGGAAAGAGTTGGATATGAAAGCGAATATAAAGCATAATTTTATATGTTTGTTTAATCAAATCTGACTTGTTTTTATAACTTTAACTAGTAGAACAAACAGCTAATTGGAACCTAAGTTTTGTTGATAAGTCAATTTCACTTTGTTGTTCACAGAAAATGGCGAAGTTTATACATGGGGGTGGAAAGAGTGTATTCCCTCAGGGAAGGTATTTGGTGATCCATCCACTGGAACTAGTTTAGAGAAGGATGTATTTGAAAGACAGAACTCATTGACAGAGCAAGGTAAATATCATTTGGGTTAAGATTACATACTGATTCTGTTTACCTGTTGGTATTGTACTCATTTCACAATTTTTGAAGTGAGCCCTCACTCTCAAAGCTCAAGATCAAGTGGCGAAACATTTTCTGCCACCAATACTAAAGGAGTTGGAGAGGAAAGTACAAAAAGAAGAAGAATATCATCAACAAAACAGTCTGCTGAAAGCTCATCATCTGGTGATGAAACTGTGTCGGCATTGCCATGTCTAGTAGCTCTAAACCCGGGAGTCAGGATTGTGACTGTAGCTGCTGGTGGGCGCCACACTCTAGCATTATCAGGTACTTTGTCTCTCTCCTTGACTAATGAGTGAAATGAGTCAGAACATGTATATTTTCTGCAGTAAGATAGTTGTGTATAGATTCGTAGATAATGTGACATTTCAATCTGTAAATGCTTTCTTATTGTTGAAATTTCAGATATCGGGCAGGTCTGGGGTTGGGGCTATGGTGGTGAGGGACAACTTGGTTTGGGGTCTAGGATAAGAATGGTATCCTCGCCCCATCCTGTCCCTTGCATTGAGCTATCTTCTTTTGGGAAAGATAGTGTTGCTGCACGTTCTCGAGGTAGCTTGTGTTCTGAAGGGCAGGGTTTTAGAGTTCCTGGAAATTATGTAAAGGGGATAGCCTGTGGAGGACGACACAGTGCGGTAATTACAGGTGTGCCTTAGATCATTCACTTGTTGAACTGGTTTGTAAAAAAAAAAAAAATCAATTAGGGAATAGAAGTGGTTATATTTGCTGGAGATGAAGTTGTGAAATTCTAATACAGATGTCTAGAAGTTCAAGGGAGAAGTTAATGAAAATTGAACTTTTTTCATTAAATGAAGAAAGGTGTAAACACAAGCAAATATGAATTAGTGTTGTAAAGAAAATTTTCTTATTTTTGGTAAAAGGAATAGCTTGAGACTTGGTTGGGATGGAAATGGAAAATTCATGAAATACTCTTTATGAACTAATATGAAAAAAAGTATTTTTTTTTATGATTAACAAATAGAAAGAGTTTTACATGAGAGAAATTCACTTTCTTGATAAAAAATCCGATCAGTTTCTCCCCAATCCAACCTTCATTTGACTTTATTAAAGAGATACTGCCGTCCTAGAATAGAGAAAGACGAAATAAGACATGTTTAAAGGCTAATTAATTACTCTGGAACAAAACATCCCTTCAAGACTCTTAGGATGCTCTGTGACTAGTTAGATTGTTCAACCTTAAAGATCTCCATGGAGTTAGGAAGTTGTAATAAACCTCAGGATGACCAGTGATTGATTTGAATGTTGTTTGGAATGAGAATCTTTGTTTATCTGGTGTCTGGTTTGCTTGTATATTCTAGTTTTTTTTATAAAATTAAAAATATATTGATACTATTACCGCATTAACCAATTTGTCCATTAACAGATGCTGGAGCAGTACTTACTTTCGGTTGGGGACTCTATGGACAGGTTAGTTCTCATGGTCATAATATAGAACTTCACATTGAATATTCTGCTGGCCAACTTCTTTTCTTGTTAAAGAAGAGATACATAATTTTTGTATCTTATTTGAGTGATCACTCATCACAGAATACATGCCCAAAAACCATGCCATGGTTTTATATAATTCCGAAATGAATAAAAAGCTGACAAGTGAGATTGCATTCCAAAAATTCCAAAAGGAATGGAGACTTAGTATTAATGTTATAAGCACTGGCCTTTTTCTCTTCGAGATCGTATTCATTTCATGGTTTGGGTATAAGTTGCACCATCCAGTAACAAATTATTCACATCTCTGTTCTTGATCAATATACTTTTTTAAGGTACTTTATTAGCTTATGAATAATCCCCTTGTTCCACTCTAGTTCTCCTGTGGTTGTTGAAGGCCTACTCAAGTTTCCATTTAGGCCTGGTTCATAAAGTGCCATCCACCATCTGATTTTTAATATGGACGTAGTGCATTAATGTTTCTCCATTTGTTCCGTTGGTTAAATGCATGGTCGTTATATTATACATTCAAATGCTTGAGGGTGATCCTCTGGTTATGGCCTTAAGTCGTTTTAAAGTTACAAGTGTGTATGCTGGAAATATATATTTCACTCTTCCAATGGCATGTGCAATGATTGGAATTTCTCAAATTAACTGTTCTTCAGGATCAATATGTAGGTAAAGTAGAAATTGGTGGAGAAAAAGGCTCAGTAAAGTTGAAGATGAGGTTCAATCTAATAAGGGATATTCTTCTTGATTCCTTTTCTAATATTTCTCTCCTCTATTTTATTGTGATATATGCTTGTTCTATCTTCTAATATATTGTGATATGGAGTTAAATTGTTTCGATTTTCTTGTTTTCTCAAGTGTGGGCAAGGAAGTACAGATGATGAATTAAGCCCGACGAGTGTATCTTCCTTACTGGGCATCAAGATAGTGTCTGTTGCGGCAGGACTGTGGCACACAGTTTGCATATCAGCTGATGGTGATGTGTACGCGTTTGGGGGGAATCAGTTTGGGCAATTGGGAACTGGTGGTGATCAAGCCGAGGTTAACACCGTATTTCCATTCCTAGATTCTTACATACAGCTAACTCCCCCACTTTTAGCACTACATAAATTATTCAAATCTGTATTTCAGAATCAGACTCTCCCCAGGCTCTTGGAAGATCCAAGTTTGGAGAATTCGCATGTAAAATTTGTATCGTGCGGAGCTCGTCACAGTGCCATAATTACAGGTATGCATGGTGAGAACTTTCCTAAATCTTCATCTTTTATTTTGTACCCGTCTGTTGACTATATGCTTCTTTTGCTTGAAGAGGATGGGAAAATATTCTGCTGGGGATGGAACAAGTATGGCCAGGTATCATCCTCACGCTGATCAGTGATCAAGGTAGTCGGTAGCCTGGACATCATAACATTGGAATACCCGAAATCAATATGTTCCATTTTTTTCTTAAGTTTCTCAATGTATTGGAGGGTCGTTTAAATGAGTCATGTCGGACACCGTGCTTGAAGAAAAACGAAAGTTGGATTTACTTGTGCATCTTCTGTTTTGTTCCAATGTTGTGATGTCCGGGTGCCATTCTGTTAACTCGTAAAACAAAAACCTTAAGTTCTTTGTTTCTGAAACAGCTCGGCTTGGGTGATGTGATTGATCGCAGTACTCCCTCTCAAGTTACTATTGAGGGTTGTCGCCCAAAAAACATTGTGTGCGGCTGGTGGCATACCCTGCTTCTGGCTGAGTCAGCCAGCTGAGTACCTTGACACATACCTCAGAACAGTTTTGTCAGGTTAGCAGTGTTTCCAAGTTGATGTACCCATTTAAGTTATATGTATATGTACATAATCTAGCTCGTATAGATATACATATACATATATCCATGCTCCGATTCTTTCATGGCCGAGGTTCACCATGATTAGGTTGACTGAAGATGTTTTCTTTTTTTGGGGGGTCAGAATCAAGATGTTATACATAACTAGATTCGTTGTATATATTTGTAGATCTCATAGTAATTTTTTTACTATATGGAATTAAGATGCCTGGAAAAGCATAGATTTGGGTTGTAAAATTGTTGTATGGATTGTTTCAGGAGATTCTCAAATGATTCAAATTTTCTTGTTTGGTGCTTTTCCATTAATAAATCCTTTTAGGCGGTGAACATTTCATGTCAGATATTTTCTGCATTTATTGAAGTCTCTTCAGAGTGATTAGAATTTACTATTGAGACTACCAATGTTTCTAAAACCGGTTTTTTTTGGTTAAATTTAATAAATATTAGTGATCAGAGTAGAGGGTAAATGAAATGAAATATTGGTGTTTGCAAGCTAATTGATTTCGACTCAAAAAAAATTGTACTCTGTTTGGTAATTATCGAACCGTGCTCGAGTCATCAATCGAGTCGAATTTAAACTTGAAAATTATAATACTTAATTACCCGACTTGATCGTTTCAAATCAAATTTGAATAATGTCAAATTTGAGTAATGTGATATCACATTTATTGTCGCAGTCACTTTTGCTAATTAATTCAAACTTATATTTAAATTATATAACTATGAAGTCACATACATTACAAACGCAATAAATTGAACCTACATGGGCTTAGTTGTGAAATTTTAAATTAAAATTGGTATCATCATTTAATTGGGTCAATACTTCATTTGTTTTACAAAAACAAGAGTGTTAATATGTATTTATAATTATTTAAAATTATTAATATTTATTTAATTATCGATATTATTTTGATATTCTATCAAAATGAAATTCTTAAAACAAAACGTTTATTTAACAATATCATTTTTGAAAGTATTGTTTCTTAATTAATTGGTATCAATATTTTTCTAAATATCAATACCAATTTGACATCCTGTTTATTTCATGCACAAATCACTTAGCATTCAATTAGTACCCTTAAACATCATTATAGACTTGTAGAACATCAACTAAAAGCATCCCAATCACATAATTACAAATTCACAATCAACTAAAATTCTAACCTACCGAAGTGGTCAATTTCCCAGTATGTTTCTCTAAATTTAAGCATTCATATTCCAGACCAAATTAAAACATTCTATGCACATACCCATTTCATCCACAAATGACTATTTCATGGCTATTATGTCCGATACCAGTCTTTCCAATTCATACTCATCATTAGCAAGTTATTTACTCATTCTTTTCGCATTCATTCTCAACAGGAGTCCACTAATCTCATCATTACTTACCTACTTAATATATATCAACTCACACACATTTTATCATATCAAGCACATAATTTCAACCATTACCAAGATTTTATCATCATTATATATATACTTCTATAATTCACATTAATTTATTCATTCTTAATTTAACTTATCACTTAAGGTATATCTAATTAACAAAACGACACACTTAGTTACATGTTCTACACTTAAATAAAAGAGATTCATCGAAGTTAATGAGTCTGAGATTTTTTACGGATGTTGAAAGTTAAGGCTCGCTAGAACAAACCACCTAATCTACGTACAAAAATAAAATCATATGCTAAGTATAAACTCAATAATATTTTTATAATTTGATTATTAAAGCATAATATAATTCATACAAAAACATAAATGTAAGATCATAAGGTTATATGCTACTCAAGAAATAATTGTAACATTTCATCAAATCTATTACAACTTCTATGCTTTCCATGTCATAATGGTCATATCAACAACATTTCATCACATTTCTAATTCAATTCCAATTTTCAATATCTATGAACATTATCAATATCTATACCAATTCATTTTATAGTTTGCTAATTCAATTTATGCTTTTAACCCGCTATTAACTTGATTCGGACTCAGACAAATATATGGATCCAACCAATCACACCAATTTTGCACCCAGTGCCTATAAGATAAATCTCAAATAATAAGTTGCATAAGTTGTGCCCGGTGCTGATCGATATAACTAACAAATAGATATGCCCAGCACTGGTCAGTATAACCGAAAAATGGGTGTGCCCAACACTCCCAGACACGTAATAGTATAGACCTGAATTTTTCCTATTCTATGACATGCCAATTATACTCGACCCTACCCGAATAGTTAATAAGGTAACCATTTCTCATTTTCATATATATATACACACGAATATCTCAATTAAAATTATAATTTTATCATTGAATCGTCAACCCACACATATGGTAGAATAATTCATCACAATGTAGGCCCAATTTCACATTTATATCAAAATACAATATTTTCACATATATTCAATTTAGTCTCCAACAATATCAATAAAATCAATTCAATTGATTTTTTCAATACCAACTCACCTTATGATCTTACCATACAACTGATTCATAATGCAACAAAATCAAGGTAGTTCAGATCTTGCCTTTTCTCTTTCATTTTGAGGAATCCAAGTCGATGTTAGCTACGATTAACACAAATATACCAAACTATCAATATACAAACAATTTCACACCCAATTGCAAATTTATGAAACTTTTGTATATTATTCAATTTAGTCCCTAAAATCGAGACTAATATAACTTTCAATTTAAACCTCAAATTTTTAATCCATTTTCACTAGAGTCCTTTAGGACCTCCTGTATTCACATTTCTACCATAATTTCAAAATTTTTGCATTTTAATCCCTAAAGAAAAAACTATCAATTGACTTTACAATTTAGTCATTTTCACTTCTACACTTAAAATCTAACAATTTTGTACCTAACACTTCAAGAATCTAACATTTTCATCTTCCACAAACTTTAATAGTTTCAAAAATTAAGACATGGGTCAACTAGATTAAGCTCCCAAGAATCCAAAAACATAAAAATTACAAAAAGAGAACTAAATTGAACTAACCAATTGTTGAATATAAACTTCAAAACCCTAGAAATGGCGTGGAGAGTTTTCTCTTCTTCACATTCGTTTCTTTTGCATGAATAAGATGGAGTATTCCCTTTCCATCCACCATTTATTTTTTTATCACATGTTTTTATTTTATTACCTAATTAAATTACAAATTTTATAACATATAAACATACATATTAGCTCACATACCGTTCACTACCAAAACTATAGTGAGTATAGTGGTTTAATTACCATATAAGCCCCTTGTCCAATTCCTAATTAGAGATTCTTATAAAATTGAACTTTTTTCACTTTTACAAATTAGTCCCTATACCTTTATTAAACACTAATACAATAAAATTATTTAACCAAAATTTAATTCATCTATAAAATAACTCCGTAAATATTTTTTAAAATATTTATGATATCAGTTTATGGAAACGGAGCCTTGAAACCGGATTTTTCGACACCACTAACTTTCGGGTTGTTACAATAATACTTGATTGGAACAGTTCGTGAGCCTTATCAAGCTTTTCATATTTTTATATTATTAATTTAGGTTATTCTCTTAATATATATTATTAAACCTAAGCTTAATTATTGAGTCGAGTTCGAGTTCAAGCTTGAGTACAGAAATCGGTAGATGAGCTTAATCAAGTTCGAACTCGGGCTTGAGTAGCTAAATTATATCTCGAGCCGAGCTCTAGCTTAAAATGAATGTTCAATTGAGTTTGAGCCAAATATCAAGCTTCAAATTTCGAGCCGAGCTCAAGCTTTGTAGTATTCGGGCTTAGCTCAATTACACCCCTTGATTGAAGTTGGCAAGTTTGTTAAATTTGAAGAGTTTAGCTAAAAAAGTTAATTTAGATTCGTCATTTTTTTTCAAGAATATCTTAGTTTTATTTATTTAATAATTATATATTTCCTCTATTATTATTATAATTATTATAATTATATAAAATTATTGTATTAATAAACATTGACAGCCCATCAAGTCCTCAAAAAGTAGGCTTAAAAAGAGATGAGATTTTTGAAGTTAGATTTGATCATAGCTATCTGCACAAGCAAAAGATATCTTCAAATTTTCTTGTACAACTTAGCTATGATTAAATTTGATCTCAGATGTTCCCTCTCCTTTGGAGAGGACTTGATGGGTTGTCGATGTCCATAGAGTTTTTCATGATTGGTGATCCATTTTTTAGGTAGAAGTTTCATCAACTTTGTATTTGTCTTGGTACATGGATACAGTGTGGTTTATCATGTATATTGATAGAGTGCCTTAAATTTAAAAGCATGGAATTCTATTCTATAGATAATTTGGTAGCGCACAGTTGCTATAATCACAAAATCTATTTGCTGGACACCAACCATATGGATTTGGACTTGTTAGGCTTTCATCAGATTTGGCTTACGTAAAGACATGGTAAAATTTTGAAAGGAGTGATCATTATTAAGCCTGAGCTTAGTGTAGCTTCAGTAGTTCCAATACATGCATGTTGGTATTTTATGTATCAGGAATCTAATGAAGTGATTTTGGCAATATCCTTTAATTCCATGGTAGTTGAATGCTAATCTAATAACACCAAAATGGATATAAGTAGAGCCTTTTTCTACCTAGTCCTTGGGAAATAGTGCTGGAATTTCTAGAGTGACAATTTGTTCACTAGATCCTTTGATTAAATGGCTATCAAATTTGGAGGATTGAACATATTCTTTGACATTTTTTTGGAGCAGAGTAGATCAAATACTTAACACTTTTGATGAGAGGAAAAACATCTTTTTTATAAATTGAGCTGGCACTGTCTTTTAGCTACAAGTAATTAAATCAATGATTTTCATAGGTCTATCATCTAATTGTTGTAAAGAGTACATGTAAACACGGAAAGCATAAACTATACTCTAAAACTCAGTGGAGATTCATATATACTCTTATTCAAAGAGCTTTGAAAGAAACGTTCTATAAACACATTAAAATTTTTATTCATGGTTTTTCTTGACCCTTACAAACTTCCTTTTTTTTCATAGAAGCGAAGGATTATAAATGACAAGCTTATTAAATAGTAAAAGGATAGGATTCCTAGCATATTTAGTTAATAAGATTGCTGAAAAAAGTAGATTAGCTAGTGTCTTTCATAATCGATTAGGCTTACAAACTTCATCTTATTCATAGAAGCGAAGGATTATAAATGACAAGCTTCTTAAATAGTAAAAGGATAGGATTCCTGACATATTTACTTAATAAGATTGTTGATAAAAGTAGACTAGCTAATGTCTTTCATAATCAATGCTTTCTTCTAAGGTGAGGTTGAGCTCTATTTTCCTCCACCCTTTTTTCTGTTTGGTTGTTTATGCTTTGGATTCCATTTTCTCATCAAGATTTGGCTAAGTTTTTATGTCTATCTCCATGTGAGTGGTTTTTTCAACTAGGTCATCATCTATATGTTTAGAGGACAACTATGATATTTTGGATAATCATGACTGTTCCAACGGTCTAGAATGCTTTCTCTGCTGTGCTTTATTGCTGTAGGGTGTTTAGCCAAAGATCCTATGGTGCATCTAGATTTGGCGGAGGTCATATTTCAAGAGGGGCTGTTCTATAGAGTTGACATAGATATTTTTGGAGTTCTCTGTTCTTTTTGTCTAGATTCTTTCTATTTTAAGATAGGTCTTATAAATCTATGTTGTTAGGAATGCTCCTAATTGAAAAGAAACACCATGCTGCACAAGTACTATGTCTTATAGAAATAATCGCCATGGCTAAATCAGTTGAGTTTTTGGCTGTTGGATTGTTAATTATTTCTAACCACTGTGGAAGAGGTAAAAATCACTAAAGAAAAGAAAATTATTTCTTGGACTAATTTCTTCCAAAATTGATTGCTTTAAAAGATATTGGAGATTAAGAATGAAAAACTATATCCCTACATGGTACATGTGAGTCATAACATCTATTTTAATTTATTTAAAAATGCAGCAAACTTAATCGGAAATGATGGATAAGGGATAATCAGGATGGAGATCAAGAGGTTTAAGAATCAATTCTCCAAAGTTTTTGAAAAATTTCAATTGATATTGGAATATCATACCTCGGATTTTATTGTGGAACTTCTTTTTAAAGACAAGATTGAAAACTTTTGGAGGATGTTTTGGATGAAGATTTGGTGGGATAGAGAAGGATGAAGGTGGAGGATGAGGTTTTGTACATAATGATTCTTTAGGTGGTTTGGTTAAAAAGTCTTTCTTAACTTCTAATATTTCTTTGAAAATTGAGTGATAATTGATTTTTGCATTTATGAATTTTTCACTTTTGAAACCATATAGATGTCTTTTGTCATTCAATTTTTCAAAAAGAATTGCATTCCAATGCTTATTGCTGGTGTCTGGTTGATTAATCCTTTTCTCATCAGAAGGTATCTGGAATGGTGGCAAACTTTGGAGATTTTGTTTGAGCTTCTTTCTATTGAGGGGATTTTTTTTAACATCTTCAAAGGAATACTATATTGAGAATTTTTTGGAACAAAATCTCGAAGATAGTTTACAATCCATAAGAACTGTGCATTCTTTTTTTTGTCAAATCTTCATTAAGGAACTTTAATAATTTCTGTGTAATATGGAGAGCAGGTTATACTTGCCTTTTCTAATGTTCATCCCCAAGAGTTCTGTCTCAGATCTTTTGGTCTGCATTTTTTTGTCTAACAACATAATTTCAATTTAAAGGGTTAGTTGCTTGAATTGATTTAGAAGAGCAATGTGGCTTGGTTAGTTGCTTGAATTGATTTACAAGAGCAATGTGGCTTGTTCTTTTGGACTGTACAAAAGGATATCATTAAGTATATCAGTGTATTATCCATGATGGGTTGGAATATCTTGATCATAGCCTTCTAAAATAGTGATGCGGTCGTTTTTAGACTAAAAGACATTATTTTCTATTGATAATACATGTTAGGAATAAAAAAAAAATCCTATTTTGGGCTTTTTTGCTAGTTTTATTCTAGTGGCCAAAAACTAACTCTAAGATTAAATTTAGAGAAGATATTTGTAACAGCCCGATTTTGACCTCAACCGGAACGGTGGTTTCGGGATCACGAATTCGAGTTAGAAAAATTTTTAAAAATTATTTTCTGTGTTTATTTTGTGTGAATTTATATCTGTGAATTTTTCGTGATTTAATTTTGTCGTTTAGGTACCCGACTAAAAAAATGACTTAATCGCGTAAAATGAAAATTTAGTGGTTATTTCTAAAGGGGACCTATTTGTTAATGGCTTTTTAAATGAGAACCTTTATGTGGTAAATAGCCCACTTTCATGTTAGTTGGATGGTAATGGCCATAGTTAAAATGGTTTTTGTAATTTAATAAATAAGGTTAAAATAGGAAATGAAATAAAATGTTATAATATTTCATATTATAACATAAAAAGAAAGCCATATTCATCATTTTTATTTCCTAATTGCCGAAACAAAAGGGAAGAAGAACAAGCTAGGGTTCGGCCATCTATTTAGCTCAATCAAGGTTCGTTTTTTGTTCGGTTTTTTATAATTTTTACGTTTTTGAGATCGTTGCTTCGAGTACTACAAAACCCATGCTTGAATTTTCGATTTTGATGAATATTTTGATTTGTGCCATTGTTGATAGCTTGTGATTTTTTTTTGTTTTATGATGAAAAATGAAAGATATGTTTTAGATTAACATGTTTTGTATTGAAGTTTTTGATGATTTTGAGTAATTAGGACTTAATTGCAAAAATAATAATTTGAGGAACTAAAATGTGAAATTAATGAAATATATGGACTTGTATGGTAATGGGTAAAATTCGGCCTAACATGGGTACTTTGAAATTTTGTGTATTTTGTGTTTTGTGCAATAGGGATTAAATTGTAAAAATTGTAAATGTCAGGGGTAAAATGGTAATTTACCCATTTATGTGTTTTTTGGATTAAATTGAATGAAAATATGTTCGAATGAGCTTAATTTGAATATTTTTCAATCAAGAACTAAAGAAATCGGATTTGGACCGGGGAAAAATCGAAAGTTGTCGACTAGTCGATCCGTACCGGTTTTTCGTTGTCCGAGGTAAGTTTATAAGAAAATAGACATGTTTATTTGGTAATTAAATGTTATATTTATATGCTGTTATGAAATGTTAGAATTTAAATATGCTATGGCCGAAAATGATTAAATTTGGCTACTACACTTCTGAGTTTGATTCGATCAAGTTACGACGTCCGAAAGCCCCGTATGAACCTTAGCAATAGTTAGGATACATATGTCATGACATAGGATTCCGATATATGTGTGCGAGTAAGACCATGGCATCGATTTGTGGTTCCGATATGTGTTTACGAGTAAGACCCTGTCTAGGACAGTGGCATCGATATGTGGCTACATGTAAGACCACATTTGGAACATTGAGGTTGTACGATTTATGTGATTATCTGAGTGTCCTATCTGATTCCGAATGATTCATCGGGCAATGATAAGCTATGTTTGAATATGTAAAACGAGCTATGTATAGGTATGGATTAATTTATTACCAAGTCAAAGTAAGGTAAATAAGTAATTAATGGTTGATACAAATGACTTATTAAAAAAATATGGAAGATGAAATCATATGATAATAATCGAAGTTGATAAGGAAATATATATGTACTGTGTTTGTCTTCGAAATAATATGTGATATGCTTATTGATGTAACTAAGTGTATTCGGCTTATGAGTATATGTGTATTCGATTGATTAATGATATCTTGGCTTTGTAAATAAAATATGAATTACTTATGTTGGTTATACAGGCTTTCGGCCAAGGTGAGAATTTTGTATAAAAATGAAATATCATGAATGAATTTAGTAGGTTGAGACTAAGCATACTCATATTAGTATAATTCGGCTAAATTTATTATGACATAGTTATATTATTAGATTTTTTATTTGCTTATGGCTTACTAAGCTATAATAGCTTATTGTGTGTATATTTGTTTCTGTTTTATAGATTTTGGATGTAAGTTACAAGCTCGGGGATCGTCAGCAAAGTCCATCACACTATTTGCTGTTTTGGTATTTAAATAGTCGAACTTGAACTATGGCATGTATAAGCTGAATTTTATTTTAAAATATTAGATTTTTGGGTCGTGTATAATTTAGCCATGCGAAAATGGCTTAAGTGTTATGCTTGAGTTTGGTTTGGCTAGACTATGGTTGGAGCTTATTTCAATTATTTTTCTATATGCCATGGGCTGGAAGTAATTATGTTATGCGTTTTGAGTATTGAATTTAATTATAAATCATGGATGTGGTATGAAGGTGATTAGCTTGGATGTGTATAATACTAAGATAAAGTATGCATGTGGATGTTCTTTATTATATTTAGGTTTAATCTAATATGTTTTTAGTAATAAAGATTTATGAAATTGGTTTGATAATTCGGTAATGGAAACCTTGGATAAATGTGTGAATTAAATATATAATTTGGTTTTGCATGGCATTAAATAGGGAAAAATATTCCATGATTGTTTTTGTCATTTATTGGTATGAAATTAATTAATAAAGTGTGGCTTTGGTGCCTAGGGTGAATGCGCACTAGAATTAAACCTTAAGGTATATTCGGCTATGTTATATTGAATTTAAATTGTATATGCAGTTGTTTGCTTGTGAAATAAGTTTCAATTAGTTATATTATGAGCTTATGCTAGGAGTTTTTATTTATGCATGTACATATATATGTTCGAATCGATTCATTAAATTTTATTAATGTACCAAAACATGATTCACATATGAATTTACAGTATGGTGCTGCATGTATGAATAAATAGGCTAATAATGGAATTTATTTTCCATTAATATATAACTTATACAAGTGCATGGCTTATTTAAGAACATGTTTAATACTCAACAATAAAGATATCAATGAGTCATATGTTCGGTATAGGTATATGCTAGGCTGATGTACTTTGAGGTATATTTTATTTATACTATGTGATGAATGATAAAATTTTTAGGTTCTAATATATGAAATGATTATACCACTGATGTGATATTAGGGTCGAGCTGTAATATATAATGCATAATTGTATGATTTGTAATATGATCAGTAATGCCTTATAACTCTAATCCGGCGACGGATACGGGTTAGGGGTGTTACAATATCGACTTTAGATATAGTCTGAAAAATAGTGAGTTCTTATTGGGAAATGAAATTTTATCATCGTAGATAAAAATTTTGAGGGGTTTATAGTTGACCACTTACTTGAGTTTTCGTCTAGCTTGTTTTGCTCTATTGACATAAAAAGTGTCACACGTCCATTGAGAATGAGAGGGTTCAATCAACCCTTGTTATTGAAGTTCTTTACATTCTTGTTCAGTGAATTTTTTATGATCAATATATGTGTTGGTGTTATGATCAAAGAAATAAAGCAAAACAGAGAAAAATAGCAATCCAATTTGGCTTGCTATATTTTATCATCTTTTTTAATTTCAAATTATACATTATATATTGTTTGATTCATGACAAAACTCAACTAATACCACTAATACAATCTTGAAACTTTAAAAACTTAACTTGTACACAAGCTGATTTGTGTCAATTAGCACCTAAACACATAAAAAAAATCCTACCAACTAAGATTGGTTTTATCAAACACATAAACATAAGTTGTGCAACATGCACCAAAATATTTTCATGCAATCCGCAGATACAGTCCGCGGTCATACCTAGCAAATACAATCTATGTGTCTTCAATCTGCCAAGTAATTAACAGCTTCATAGTTTGCCATACAGTACGCAGCTTGAGCATTGGCGAGCTTATTCTTACTTGTCACTTATGGAGAGTCCACCAAGATTCTTACACTTTCAGACTGTCCGCCAAATATACTCGACACTGCATGGTTGTCCATATCGTAACATTCCTCCTTGGACACCATGCTGCAAACATACTTTCTAAGCATTTCGAACCTCGCCTTTCCCAGAGGCTTGGTCAAAATATCTGCTGGCTGATCTTCAGCGCTGTAATAAATCAAAGTCACTTCTTTACTCTGTTCAACTTCTCTCACAAAGTGATACTTTATCTTAAAGTGTTTTGTTCTTCCATGGAAAATTGGATTCTTCACAATTGCAATGGCGGATTGATTGTCACACAAAATTTGTGTTGCTTCAATCTAAATGAGATTCAGGTCACCAAGAAATTTTTCAGCCAAATAGCTTAATTTACTGCTGCTGCAGCTACATATTTTGCCTCAGCAAATAATTGAGCAACAGTTTGCTGCTTCTTGGAGCTCCATGAGAATATGCCAGATCCAAGTGAAAAAAGATAATCAGAGGTACTTTTCATATCATCCACCGATCCTATCCAATCGCTGTTGGTGTAGCTAACTAGTTTCAATGTTTTTGCCTTTTCAAACCATACGCCAAGGTTAGCGAGTCCCTTGATGTATCTTAGCACCCTCTTAGTAGCTTTAAAATGTGATATGTTGTAGCAGTGAATAAATTTTGATAACACGCCCATTACATACATAATGTCTAGTCAAGTTGTTAAATACAACAAGCAACCAATGAGATTTCTTTAATTTTTCTCATCGACCCTCTCAAACTCATCATTACTGCTAAGCTTTTCTATAAGTGCCACTGGCATGCTGATTGGTTTACATTTTTCCATTCAAAACCTCTTCATTCAAGGAAAAGCTCCGCTGATTGATAAATATTCCTTCTTGGACTTGTAGCACCTCCATTCCAAGAAAACACCTCATTTCTCCAAGATTTGACATCTCAAATACTTTCTTCATTTGTAGCTTAAACTCCATCACTGAGTTATCACTGCTCCCAAATTACCAATAGCTCATCAATATACAAAGAAATGGTTAAGTTTGTGACCTTTTTAAATATCTTCACATATAGAGTTGGTTCACTTAGGTTTTGCAGGTACTCATCGATCATTGCATACCAAGCTCTTGGAGCCTGTTTTAGCCCATGCAAGGCTTTTCTAAGCTTGTAAATGTTCTCTTCACTTTCTTTGATAGTGAAACCAGGTGGTTGATCCATATATACTTCTTCTTATAGATAATCATTCAAAAAGGCAGATTTAACATCCAGTTAATGAACTTTCCATCTCATCTGTGCTGCCAAAGTTAGAAGTAGCCTGATTGTATCTAATCTTGTTACTAGTGCAAAGGTCTCTATGTAATCAACCCCATGTTTCTAGCTAAACCCCTTCACAACCAACTTTGCATTCAACCTGTTGATTGAACCATCAGCATTGAGCTTGATTCTGTACACCCACTTGACACCTATAACTCTCTTATGTGATGGATTATCAACAAGCTCCCATGTCTGGCTCTTGTGAATCATTTTCAACTCAGGTTGCATTACTTCCTTCCAACCTTCTATTGATGCAGCTTCTTCATAATTAACGGGTTCAAGAACTGCCATATCAACCCTTTCATAAATTTCACTAATAGCTCGAATCCCCTTACTGGAAAATCATTATTATCAACTTCTTTTTGCTTATATATTTTAGCTTCATTAGTCATAATAATATGACTTTCACTGCATGCAAAAATACATCCCTGCATGCAAAAATACTTTGTTGGATGATAGATCATAAAATCTATAGCCCTTCTTGTTGCTACTATAGCCCACAAAAATACCAGGTTGTGCCTTCTTCTCTAACTTGTCCCTTTTAACTGTTGGAGTATGAACATAACAGATGTAACAGAAAATCTTCAAATGGGTAATTGAATGCTTAAAGCCAAACATGCTGTAAACAGTGTCTTCTCCTTCACAGCCTTGGTTGGCAACCTGTCCTGGAGTTACAACTTCAATCTAGAAACTCTCAGGCAAAATTTTCTCAAACATAAGGCACATGGCCATATCCATCACGATTCTATTTTTCCTTTCACTTGGACCATTTTGTTGAAGTGTATAAGTGCTAGTGACTTGGTGTTCAATCCTTGAATCTTTACAAAACTTCTCAAATAGTCTTGAGGTGTATTTAGTTCTATTATCAGACCTCACAATTCTGATCTTGCACCCAAGTTGAGTCTTTACAGCTGATTTAAACTTCCAAAACACTTGTGGAACTTTAGACTTCCTTTTCATGAAGTAGACCCAGCAAAATCTTGAATAATCATCAGTAAATAAAACAAAATACCTACTGTCACTTAATGGTTAAGTTCTCACAGGTCTATACACATCAGTGTGAACTAAGTGAAGCTTTTCAGAGGCTCTCCAGGCCTTGTTCACAGGAAACGACAACCTACTCTATTTTCCCAATTGACATGCTTCACAGACATCTTCATGCTTAACCATTTTTTATAAGTTTCTCAACCAACTTATCCTTATACAATTGAGATAATGCACTATAGTTAACATGGCCCATTCTCCTATGCCACAACTCAAATTCATCTACTGAACTTGTATAGGCTCTAGATGTATATAAATTAATAACTACATTATTCAATGGTAATTTGTATTTATATGATTAATTTGTATTAATTAATTATTCAATTAATATTGTCTCAAACTTTTCCAAACCCAACACATACAAATTTGCGCATATTTTGCAAAATAAGCTCTTCAAAGTCGGGGAAAAACGTCATAAAAAATATGAGACCTGAGACAAGATCTATCCCAACCTTTTTAAGTTTGCCTTAGACAGGTCTACCCTAACCTTTTTAGGGTTGCCTTAGACAGGTCTACCTGAACCTTTTTAGGGTTGCCTTAGATGTGTTTATCCCAACCATTTTTAAAGGTTTCCTTAGATGGGTCTATCCCAACCTTTTTTAAAGGTTGCCTTAGACAAGGTCATCCCAACCTTTTTAAGGTTGCCTTAAACGGGTCTATCCCAACCTTTTTTATAGGTTGCTTTAGACAAGGTCTATCTAAACCTTTTTAAGGTTGCCTTAGACGGGTCTATCCCAACCTTTTTAAGGCTACCTTAGATAAGGTCTACCCAACCTTTTTTAAAGGTTTCCTTAGATAAGAAGGTTTATCCCAACCTTCTTTTAAATGTTGTCTTAGATAAGAAGGTTCATCCCAACCTTTTTAAGGTTGCCTTAAACAGATCTATCCCAACCTTCTTAAAAAGGTTTCCTTAGACAAGGTCTATCCCAACCTTTTTTAAAGGTCGGCCTTAACTAGGTCTTTGTCAACACTTTTTCAAAAGTGTCGCGACACCTATGTCAACCGTACTAAAGACAACCTTTTAGGAAGTGTCGAGAGAAGCGTCATGACACCTATGCCAACCTTTTTTTGTATCATCTTAAGTAAAAAAAAGGTGTCGTGGTAGGCCTGTTTTCTTGTATTGAGCATTCGTTAAACCGAAAGGTATAACCAGAAACTCGTAATGCCCATAACGAGTGTTGAAAGTAGTCATATACACATTAATCTCTTTAACCTTAAGTTGATGATACCCAGAACAGAGATCAATTTTGGAAAATACAAATGCCCCGTGGAACTGATCGAACAGATCGTCGATCATTGGAAGTGGATACTTGTTCTTTACAGTCAATTTATTCAGCTGACGGTAATCTACACACATTCTCATCATGCCATCTTTTTTCTTGACAAACAGGACCAATGCTCCCACTGATGACACACTCGGTCGGATGAACCCTCGATCGAAAAGTTCCTGAAACTGGGCTTTCAATTCCATAAGCTCATTTGGTGCCTTGTAATAAGAAGCAACAAACACCGAAGTAGTACTTGGTAACAGTTTATTACCAAATTCAACTTCCATGTTCGGAGGTACTCCCGACAACTCCTCAGGGAAAACGTCCGGAAAGTCTCTCACAGTTTTAATATCCTTAATAGAAAGCTCTGCAGAATCAGAATTAGATACAAAGGCTAAGTATGCCTCGTAACCTTTTCAAACTAGCTTTTTATCTACAAGAATGGATATCACATTAGAAAAGTAATCTCAATGCTCACTAATCATAATGATCTCACAATCCTCATCCGATCTTAAAATGACCCGCTTAGAGGCACAATCTAAATTGACACAATGTTCTACGAGTTAATTCGTTCCTAGAATTAGATCGAACTCACCAAACAAAAATCTCATCAGGTTAGTTGGAAACACAATGCCCTGAATTTCGAACAGAACTTTTCTATATATCTTATCAACTTGAACCGATTGACACAAGGGGCTAATTATAGAAATCTCTCTAGCATTACTCTCAATAGATATACCCAAGTTCACAGATATAGTAATAGATATATAAGAATGTGTAGACCCAATATCAATCAAAGCAATCTATAGAACAGTATGAACAAAGAACGTACCCGCTATAACGTCGACATCATCTTTATCCTTGCGGTGCCTCACCCTATACACTAGAGTAGGCTGTCGTGCTTCAATCTGGCCACACATCTGCCTAATGCTCTTTGACCTTGACCAACGCTGTTACCAATCCTAGCTATACCACGGCCACTAGGTGGCGTTGAATGAGACTTGGAGTTGGGGTCTGTGCAAAAGCTTGCACTTGATCAAATCGCTGGGGACAGTCTCGAACATGGTGCTCCATCAATCCGCACTGAAGACAAGTCCCTAACTTCTCCCAGCACTCACCTGGATGGAGTCTCTCACAGTTGCTTTAGACTTGAATCTTAATTCATACAACTAGTGCATCAGTCCTCAGAGGCCCATTAAACCTCGTCCGTTTCTTAAGGCGCAGGATAGAACAAGAGAGACCTAAATCCCTTTTAATGTTACTTGACTTTTCTCTCGATCTCTCATCTTGTGTTCAGTGTGTTTTACCTCTTCCGCTATCTTCGCCTTGTCAACCAAGGCTGCAAACATTTGCTTCCTCTGAACAATTATCAGAACTCGAAAATCATAACGCAAACCTTCCTCAAACCACACACTCTTATCATAGTCCATCGATACCAAAGCTTCTAAATCTTCTTTATCATATTGAACCTCCATGGTCTCTAAGTCCGAAAGAATTTCTTTAAACACAGTTAAGTGTTCGTGCACAGACGTGTCTTCCTCCAAATAATGAGCATAAAGATGATGCTTCATATGCAACTTGTTAGTTAGGGTTTTTGACATGCCTAGCTATTGCAGCTTTGCAAATAATGCAACAATGATCTTCTCCTTCAACACGTCCTATAGAATTTTATTTGACAGATATAGTTGTAATTGTGTTTTTGATCTTTACACTTATTCTCTTTACTATTAATGTCGAATGCATCTTATCTAACCCTAGAAAGGCATCCTCCAAATCCATTTCCACAAGAACTACCTGCATATTTACCTCCCACAATACGAATCTGGTGTTGTGATCCAACAACGGAATATCATACTTCATTTTCACAATTATCGTGATCGAAACAAGCAACCCAAAAAGCTTTGAGATTTGTTAAAACTGAATTTTTGATAATGGCAATATAGAGCAATCATAAAACAATAAGAAAGAAAAATAAAATACACAGATTTTACGTAGAAACCCTTTCGAAAAAAACCCACAGGCAAAGAAGAAGAAAATTCACTAATGTTGAAAATCGAATGATACAAGAGGAGTTTTGACTACATCTATTTAAATGTTGAAAAACCTTGTTCTAATAAATTTCAAATAGAAGAAGTGTAGTTCTATACGGATTCTATTTGTGCAACATAGTCCGTGGTTTATTTTAATAAGGATTCAGGTCACACAACTCTAACAATCATGGTCACCCAAGCAGAAGTTAAGGAAGAACATTAGGATGAAAGTATGGAAGATGTTTCAAATGTTCTAAGAACATTAGTTCTTAGAACTACTACAACGGGAAAATTAACATACTCCTGATGATATATGCAACGTCAATGTGGCTAGAAAGATTACAATAATTCCATGCTTGGTTAGAAACTAGCAAGCTTACAGAAAAAGGTAACTACAACATCCAAATGGAATTTGTTTCCAAATTCACAAAAATATTGGTGGAATGAGATTAACCAAGTAGACTAGATGCAGCTTTTATTGTTAACATATTTATTATAAGCTATAAGGGTTTTATAGAATTATTTTATTGAAAATTCTGATGATCTGTTAACTCTTAAAAGAATAGAATTCTTTAGAAGAAAATGTTTTCATAACGAAAGGGATTTGGCAAGACATTTTCACGCCATGACTAAACTTTTTTGTGTTCTTTATCTTGATAGACATCTTAAAAAAGCACTCCTTAAACAAGCACTCCTTACCTTCACTCTTGATCCTCTCTAGGTTGTAGTTAATCAAGTTCTTTAGAGGCAAGATTAAGATATTTTGAATTTGAGAATTGAAGAGATGATGGCGCCCCAACATGCGTGTGTCAGGGCTTAGAACTATACAATTAGATATGAAATTATGTGCGGTGTTTGTAAGTGTACATGTCAAATTGTAATATATTTTTGTCATTTACAATGAAATAGTTTGGAAGTATTACAATGATTGTACCTAAGGGAGGTTTATTTAAATTAAATTGTAAGCGAGAATTAACATACTAAATAGGTTTAAATAATACTTACGTCCTAATCATATTACAACAGAATCAAAGCAAGATGATGTGTAGAATAAAATAGCAAAAAAAATACTAAAATTAAAATCAATGTAAGCAAGCAGAAGAGTGATCATTTCTATGCCTATGATTAACTTAGATTTAAGGTTTTCACTAATTAGCTAACAACTAACCTAATTAATATATTTTGGCATATAACTAAATTAATTGATTGACTTAATGTGGGGTTATGCCTTGCATTTTTCGGCTTTTCTTCTTCTAGTTAAATTCTATTTTTAGTTTTCCACTTAAATTCTGATTAGTGTAGTTTATTTTAATATTATTTGACCTATGAATTTAGCTTATAAATAGGATCTTTTTCCACCCTAAAAAGATAACCCATAATACATTTAGGTATTTGCTTTTACGAGATTTCAAAGAATTTTTTGAGGGTACATATTTTTGGGTTCGGGGTTTAAATTTATCTCCATCTTTGTACTCTTCGTGTTTTTACCATTACAGTAAATTTATCTTTGCTCATAGTTTTTTATCGCAATCGAAGGGGTTTTTCCACGTAAAATATTTGTGTTCAATAATTTAATTTCTTTGTTATTTTACTTGTTCATTGCTTAATCGAGTTTATCCCCAATAAATTGGTTTCAAAGCTTGGTCTGTTTTCACAATCAACCCATTCAGAGATGATAGCAACAAGGTTTGATATTGATAAGTTCGATGACATCATAAATTTTAATTTGTGACAAGTTCGGATGACGACAATTCTAATTTAAGGTAATCTTGAGAAGGTCCTTACAGAGAAGAAACTTGCAGACATAGAAAAACCAGAATGTGACATATTAAATAAAAAAAGCTCTATCATTAATACAATTGTGCCTTATGAATAATGTATTATAGAAGGTGTTGATGGAGA
The DNA here is from genome assembly GCF_007990345.1 of Gossypium hirsutum. NCBI lineage: Eukaryota > Viridiplantae > Streptophyta > Magnoliopsida > Malvales > Malvaceae > Gossypium > Gossypium hirsutum. The sequence continues at coordinate 96,376,699 of NC_053428.1, read as the reverse complement.
AAACGACATACACCCTATAGAAAAGGTTAGAAACCCTCTACGCGACAAAGTCTCTCGCTAACCAATTAGTGTTGAAACAACGACTGTACACATTCTGCATGAACAAAGCTGAGTACCTTAGAGATCACATCATTCAATTTATTACTCTTTTGAATGATTTAAAGAATGTTGAGGTTCAAATTGACGATAAAGATCAGGCGATGCTATTATTGTGCTCTTTACCCCATTCATACAAGTCTTTTAAGGAAACCCTAATTATGGCAGAGATAATCTCTCATTCAAGAATGTTAAGGGTAATTTGTTAAGAAAAGACAAACTCGAAAATGATTTTGGTTTGGATAGTAAGTCAGATAGGCAAGCCTTGATTTTGGTAGCATCACAGAAGCAAGATAAAAAATGTCGCTATTGTAAGAAATTAGGTCACGTCAAGGAAGATTTTTACAAACTGCAAAATAAAGGACTACTGAGAGCAACAAGGAAGACTTAGTTGGTGCTAATTTGGTCAATTAAAAGGGTGATGATTTCTTGTTGGTGTCAACAAGTGAAAGCTTCGAGCTTACATTCGAGTGGATCCTAGATTCGGGGTGTTCTTTCCACGTGTGTCCCAACATGGAGTGGTTCTCAACATACAGTTTAGTTGAAGGTGGAGTTGTGTACATAGGGAATGATTCACCTAGTAAGGTAATTGGTATTGGTACTGTTCAGATCAAGATGCACGATGGGACAATTAGGACACTATCAAACGTCAGACATGTGCCTACTTAAAGAAAAATCTCATCTCCTTGGGAAATTTGGATTTGAAGGGTTGTAGAATTAACAACGAGTCAAGAGGCATTAAGGTATCCAGTGGGATTCTTGTTTAGATGAAAGGTAAAAAAGATTGGTAGTCTTTATGTTCTAGAAGGATGAACGATGACTGGTGAAATTGGACGTCCCTTATTCATTAAGGATCAAAGTCGACTCTTTTAAAGAGAAGCAACTTGGTCATAGGAGGGAAAAAAGTATGACCGCTTCGTATAGGAGAGGTTCTCTTTTGGGTACATGTTTTGAAAAGATAAGGCATTAATCAGACTTGAGTCAGTTTTGATTTGGCAGTGTACAAGTCAAAGATTAGAAGATTTCCAACTTCTAAGTACAATTTCAACTCAATTAATATCTTGCATAGTTTGAGATAAGTCTATGGCGAGCTTTAGCAAAAAAGGTATTGTGGAAATACGAGTCAATGTGAAGATTTGTGGAGTTATGCCTTGCATTTTTTATTTTTCTTCTCTTAATTAAACTTTGTTTTTAGTTTTCCACTTAAACTTTGATTACTGTAGGTTATTTTAATATTAGTTTCCCATTTAAACTCTGATTATTGTAGGTTATTTTAATATTGTTTGACCTATGAATTTAGCCTATAAATAGGCCTTTTTTCAACCATAGAAAGATAACCCATAACACATTTAGGTATTAGTTTTTATAAGCATTCAGAGAATTTTGTGTTTACATTTTGAGGGTTCTTACTTTTAGGTTTCGGGGCTTAAATTTTATCTCCATCTTTTTACTCTTTGTGTTTTTTTCGTTATAGGGAATTTATCTTTGTCTATGATTTTTTTTATTCTCTTCGGAGGGGTTTTTCCATGTAAAATATTTGTGTTCGGTATTTTAATTTCATTGTATTTTACTTGTTCGTTGCTTAATCTAGTTTATCCCCAACACTTAATTTAATTATCTTTTGACTTGATAAATTAAATCAGGTTATATTAAGTTGATTCCAAGCAGACTATCCTTTCGGCCCCATCTACCTAAGTGACTTCCTAGAGCCATCAATCTAAGGTTTATTCTGCTTAATCTAATCCAATTAACTAGATGTGAAACCTTAAACCTGAACTAATTAATCCCACTTCAGATCATCAACCTCCCTAGGGTTTTAGTTCAGGGTCATTTTAGATGCAAATTTTCTTATCAATTTATTAAACATTTGAATAGTTGTAAAGATAAAAAAAAAGAGAGAAAAGATGCTTAGAATTCGAAAATCTTGATTTGCACTTGGATCTTAAACCCTCGATTCATTGTTGAATTCGGTAACAGAAAAATAATAAAAAAAATAACAACGAAAATAATATTGAAATAAAAAAATTGTTTAACAATTGAAAACAAATTGAAAATGCAACTAACCCCTAACTAAGAATAGAAATCTAAAGTTTGAATGATAAACTGAACTCCCTAGTTAGGTTCTAAGAGCTAACATTTATAATGTTTGTGTTAGATGATCAAATTAGGTTAATTACAAGTTGCATAATATGTTAATTATGATTGTTCAGACAAAAGATATAAAATTTTTGGGTTTTGCATTTTAATGGATTGATCAGTTTTGTAATTTGTCTTGCTTTCATTTCAGTACATAGGTTTAGCTATCCTGGAATTAAAGGTTGTCAATGATTAAAAAAATTGGTTTTGATACTTTGAAAGTTAATAGCATAGGGTATGTTGTTAAAGGTTAGAAATGCTCTTCTCGAAAGGAATGTTAAAAAACAGTTCATGAAATTAAAGCTTGGATTAGATGAAAAGAATGTGAAAGATGAATTTGAAGAAACTTAAAATGTGTTTCTTTTCCCACATTAGTTTCCTTTTTCTTTTCTGGTTTCTCAAAATAAAAAGAATTTTTCATTTTCATTTTTAAAATTTATTTTAATTAAAAATAATTAATTTTGAAGATAAAAAGATAAAAAAAATTGAAGATTTTAAAGAGAAATTGATGTATTATTTAAAATAAAAAATTCTGACAATTTACTTTGACACTTTATGGTTGAGTCACGTGTTTTGACAAGACAAAAATAAATATGATTAGTTAGAAGTACAATATTAATAGGCGACATTAAAGTTTAAATATTAAAATCAATTTTTTGAAAGTTTAAATACTATATTAAAAGATTTATTAAAATTCAAGTATGAAATATGAAATTATCCTTAAGTAAAAATACCGATGCATGGAAAAGTTCTTTTCCCTTCCTTCCTACTCCTTTCCATCTCCTAACCTCGATTTAGGGCCAGTTCTGCATTGCTTTTCAAAAGCACTTCTGGCTCCAAAAGCACTTTTGGAAGAAAAGCTGTGCAGAACAAGTTACTTTTGGCTGAAATTTTTAGCTTTTCTGAAGTGCTTTTCAAAAGCACTTCTGAAACGGAAAAGTTAAATTTTTTAGCTTTTCCTCTCCCAAAAGCACTTTTAATGCTTAATTACTTTTTCACCCCTTCAATAATAGAGTACTTCTCTTTTTTTTCTTGGTACTTAATTACAAATGTGTTAAAATCATTAATTAAAAATAAAAAAATATTTTTTAAAATACTAATTACAAATATTTAATAGTTATATTTAAATATTTAAAATATAGTTTATATACTCTAATTAAATTTTATAAATAATTAATATTTATTGCTTAAAAATATTTAAAATTTATATTTTATATATTAAAATATTAACAAGAAATTATAATATATTTTTTTATATTCTTACTAAAATATAATAATATTAACTAATTTAAATATTATTTAAATGTATATTTGTTACTTGATAATAACATGTCTAAAATGGACAGTTTATTCCTCAAAAGCACTTTTTGACAACAATGCTAAACACTCAAATTTTAAACTAAATTTTTCAAAAGCACTTCTCAAAAGCACCTTTCCACAGCACTTCTCAAAAGCACTTTTCCACAGCACTTCTCAAAAGCACTTTTCAAAAGCATTGCCAAACTAGCCCTTAAGCACAATGTTAATGATGAAAAGTTTTTAAGTAGGTTTAAAAGGTTGAGACACTTGTCATGAAAATTTTATATTTTATTGGTAACAATAATAATTCTTTTTTATATTATACCATCTACATTCAAATATACTATCCATTTTTAAATTTTAATAAAAGAATTACTATCAAATTTTAGTATAATGATAACTTTAGCCATTAATATTTTTACTTTTTATCAATTTGACCCTTATTCTTCTTTTAAGTTAAATTTGGCCCTTAACCTTTTAAAAAGAGTCAAATTTGACCATCAATCTTCAAAAAAGAGTTGAATTGTTGTTTCTAAAATGGAAATGTTGACCAAAATGTTAAATTTTTTAACATGGTAGCTTGTATGACATTCCATGTATACTACAAACTATTTCTTTTATTTTAATGAACCTTTCATATATATATATATATTTTTTTTGGATTTTGAATTTTGAATTTTTTGAACATTTGAATTTTTTATAGTTTTTAAATTATTTGTTAATGTGACGTATAAGACAAACAGTGACATGTCCACATAAAGTACACATGGACTGCCATGTCGGCTGCCACACTAACATTGTTAAAAATTTATAGTTTTAGTCAACATTTCCACTAAAAAAGGCAATTTGATTGGTTTTGAAAGGTTAATGATCAAATTTAGTTCAAAAAAAGAATATGGGTCAAATTGACAAAAGACATAAATGTTGACGGCTAAATTTATCATTATCTCATATATATTTCACTTTAAAGTTAGCTTCATAAGATTTGACGTGTCATTTAGCGGTTAAATTAACAATTTTAGTAACAAAAGGACATGATTAATATAACATCGATAGTTTGGAAATATAATTAGAATGTTTTAAAGTTTAGGGACCAATTTAATATGAACCTCATAGTTTAAGGATTCCTAATGCAATTAACTCTTTTAAATATAACTTTTAAAAATATTTAAACTTAATATTTAAACATAAAATTTTTACAATGCATTTTAAATAGGGTAAACTGCCCAATTGGTCATCCAATTTTTAAGGCATTTTTATTTTGGTCACACAAGAAAACTTTTGCCATTCCGTCACCCAATTTTTAGGGCACTTTTATTTTAGTCACCTAAGCGTTAATTCTTTAACGACGATTAACTGTACACACCAAATTATGTCCGCATCATGTTTACATTTTCATTTTGGTCACTCAACTTCTAAGTTGCTTTCATTTTGGTCATCGAAAAAAATATTTTTTTAAGTATTGATCTATGTAAAGAAAATTAAGAATTAAAATGAAAATGTGATAGAAACTAAAATAATACATTAAAATTTTGTCAAATTATACTTGTTTATCTCATATAGAAAATTCTAATTTTTTTTCAGTATTGAAATTTAAATTTCAAAACATGAAAATCAATTAAATAAAGGGTATACTACCTAGTTGGTCACCCAACTTTTAGGGCACTTTCATTTTAGTCACCCAAGTCTAAATCTCTAATGGCGGTTAACTGTATACGTCACATCATATTTGCTCTTTCATTTTGGTCACCCAAAAATTATTTTTTTGTTTAAGTATTGATTGGGGTAAAAAAATCAAGGATTAAAGTGAAAAGCAGTAAAAACTAAATGTAATACCCCTCGCCCGACTGATCGTCGGGTTCAAGTTACGAAATGCTACATTAGTTGTCGGAACAACTATAGTCAAGTTCACAGCAAAATATCAATTGCATGTACAATGTAATCTTAACCACATTCATTTTAGGTTTAATAAACAATTTTCAATCTTAATCGAGCTTACGAAAGCTCTTTTGTTAACTCGGGCACGAAATAGGACCAACTTGCAAAGTTTTAAAAATTTAGGGCTGGTGTCACAATGCCATCACCTTCACGTCATATCGTCGCTAAACAGTTTTTCTCATCGTGACCTTAGGCCACTCAACATCATGACGTGACTCGCTATTGGTCGATGTTGGGACAAGATAATTTGGTCGTCGAGATGTAGACCATGTTTTGACAAAAATGAACCATTTGGTACCTATTTCAGAGTTTCCAGCCAAACCTATCAACATGTTCAAAAAATATCAATTTTGATTGAATCAAAACATACCGAAAACATGCCAAATAGTTCAAGTATCTATGTACTAGTTCTTATCAAGTCAACCACTATTTATACACCCTTTAAACCTAAACAATTCAATATCATTACAACCTAATATTCCAGTTATGAAATTTCCACACTTTACCTATGTCAAACCATCTTGAAGCATACCATTTCAATTTCACTATAACTACTTATGAACACGTATACATATCCATAACTTATAGGCATTAAACATAACTATCACTATCCAAATTAGGCCACATTTTCAAGCATACTTCAAGTTAATTATGTTCTAAAACATTTCTATCCCATTCACCTATCAAACAACATATCAATTTATATATCATTCATTGTCATTCCATATGCCACACACTTAGCCATAGACCATCACATTATTAAGCATGAAGTGCATACATATTAATCTCTATGTATGAATCAAAACACCAATTCATCACAAGTTACCAAACTCATCAAGACATTTTATACATCAAAATATATACCAAAACACCTATATAAATGTCACAATTCCTTGACTCAAGATAACCAAATAGCTATCGAAATGAAGATAGTGTGAGTTTTGAGACAATCCGGCTTGACGTGTTTCACAGGGTGACGATCTACAAGGAAAAAAGGAAAACAATTAGGTAAGCATATAAGATTCTTAGTAAGTTCATAGGCATTAAATAAAACTTACATTATCTTTTATCTAAATACAATAAGCAGCTTTAACTTGATATAGTTTGGCTAAATGTGGCAAAAAAAAGCATCAATAAGGTGAATGTTAACATGTAATCAAACCTTATGGCAATTCAATCATTTATCATACCAATTCATGTCATTTTGTATAAAAAAATCAAATTCATTCAATCAAGGGATAATGTAATCATATTCATGACATTTTTCCAATATTTTATTCAAGTTCAATTAAACATTTCTTCAAGTGAACATCAAGATCATTAAGTCTCATTTCAAATTACTCATTTCATATAAATTGTTTCGCTCAATACATAAGTAACCATACCACACCAGTTTCTTGTCCGAGCTGAATAATTTTTTGTCAAATTACCTGTCCAAGCTAAACTTTTACAACGACACATTTGATTTCTTTTCCAAACTATATATATACATACATGTCAGGCTACCCGTCTGGGTTAAACCTTTAAAATGGCATCAAGTTGCTCGTCCAAGCTAAACCTATGTGACATGTATTTGCAAGTCGCAACAAATGCTAGATCTCGGTAATATTTCTACTTAATCTCATATAAGCGTGCGCAAAATCCTATTGGCATGTCAATCATGTCCTAACCTTTACTAAGTTTACAGGAGCATCTATTGCACATATAATCATCACTTTTCAATTTAGTTCAATTCTCACCATTTGTACCATTTCAAAAACAATTTAATTTACAATCAAACATACATAAATATAATTCAAATACATACAATATAAATTATAATTACCATATGAACTCACCCAGTCAAAATAACAACCAAATTTAATCTTCAAGGTCTGTCGAAACCATTTTTAAAATCGAGTTTTGGAAAATGGGAATCGACTTTAAGAGAAACGAAAACGGGAGTCGCCACCAATCTTTTTAGGTGCGATTGGATCACCTTTAAAACATTTTGTTTTAAAATCATTAGTTTTGGTCTACGAAATAAAAAGAACGGGTTCGGGAGTCGGTTACGTACGAGGAAGGATTAGCACCCTCGTAACGCCCAAAAATTGGTACCTAATTAATTATCAAATGTCTTTAAGGTCGGAAATTTAAAAGTTTTAAGATGCAATCCTCTTTTAAAATATTTTGATTTTGAAAATTGGGGTTCACTTGTATCAAAATATTGACACTAAGTTAGCCTTTTTGGAAATCCCTATCTCGAAACGACAAAACGCGACATCCAGTAAGTTAGGACACAACGCTTTGAAATTCCAAGACAGTTGCTCGTATTTTTAAAATCTTAAAAAACTTAGAAGGGTACTTAACTATTCGGACTAAACAAGAAAAAATTGCAACCCAATAAGTTAGGGCACTACTCTTCTCGAAGCTTCCAAACACCAAGCATTGCCTTTTTATTTTTGAAAACTTTGAAGTCTCATTTTTAAAACCGATACATGAAGGAGCATATTAACATAACATACGAGATAACATGTTATAATAATAGGTAAGTAAAAGCATAACAGCATAAATATCATACACTAACCAACATATATAAGAAACAAAACATGACAATTCTTTAAATAAGAAAAATATACATAAAACGCAATACATATTTAAGAAGAAAAGGTAAGAATCCCTAAACATATAATTCAACATATATTTAATCATATAAATGATGCATGATATACAATTTTAACACACACACACACACATATATATATATAATGCATTTGAAAATAAATTATAAAAGTCTAAGATATTACATAACATATAAAATACATAACATAGCAATAATACATTAATTCTAAAGTAAAATCAAATATTGTATAATAATAAAAACATAAGTTTTCTTTAAAAATATATATATATGTATAATACAAACAATTGATTAAAAAATGTGATATTTAATAATATAATATATAATAAAAATATATTTATAAGAATAATAATTATATAAAAATATAAAATATAATGGTTTAGAAAAATAATGTATAAAATATCAAATATGTGAAAGAATTTATATTTATAATAAAATAATGATATAATATATAAATATAAGTTTAGAATAATATGAAATGAATAATTAATGATGAAATATATGTATTATACAAATTATTATGTTATAATATCTTCAAATTGTGTAGTAATAGAATATAAGTAAAGTAATTATTAACATATAAATAAAAATAAGTATATAATACAAGTTAGAACTTTTAATGATAATAATATATTGATAAAAAAATAATGGAATAAAAAATGATATAATATAAAATAATTATAATTTATAATATAAAAGTGTATATATGTAAAAATAATATATAATATATATAAATAATTAATAAATATATAATACAAGTAAAAATATAGTAATGATATATAAATAATGATGTAAAATAATAATAATTTGTGAAAAATATTATACAATAAGTAATAATAATATAAATAATATATCATAAAATAATTATACAATATATAATATAAAAATAGGGTTGAAAATAGAACAAATAACAATATCAAAAATTTATATATATAATAATAATAGAAATAAATATATATAGGGTTAAATTTGAAGTTCAATAAAATTACAGGGGCGAATTTTAAAAAAAATAAAGTTGGATTAAGGTCTTAATTAAAACACGCGTAAAACAAAAGGGACTTATTGGGCAAATCGCCCTATTCCCAAAACGACAGCGTTTTAATTCTGGACTTAAAATTACTATTGCAGGGACTAAATCAAAACTGAAACAAAATATTAGGGCTAAATCATAAATAAAATAAAACAAAATTGAAAACATAAAAAAAGGTGGAGGGACTAATTGGATAATTAACCCAATCCTCAAAAAACACGCGGATCCTCCTCGGGTAATCGGGTCAACGCGCAGATCCTGGGGCCTTAAAACGTCGTCGTTTTAAGCTTATCAGACTAAGCTAAAACGGCGTCGTTCTGCTAAGGCTATATAAGCCAAACTTTAACCTAAAAAAATCATTTAGCCCTTGGTTCAGAAAAAAAACGAGAGAAATCCTCTGAAAAGTCCCCCAGCCCTTTGAGCCCCGGCCCTAGGCCGGTCTGCTCCGTTCATCGGACCTCCGCGCTCAACTCCACGCGCCGTCATCAACTCCGCCACACACGACGGTCGGGACCTGAAAAGCTTCGCTTTTCGGGGCGAAACTCAAGGTATTTTCTTCCTTTGTCTATTAATATATTGTATACAGATTGCTTGCGACAAAAATGAAATGAAAGCAGAAAGAGAATAATAAGTCACCTTCATCCTCGTGAAATCTTTCTGGTATATTATTAAAAATCTTTGGTGTACAATAGCTTTGTGGTGTATTTCTAGTATTATTCTCTCTGTATGTCCGTAAAAAAAAATCCCCCTCTTTACATGTTCGAAGAAGACTTTATAGCCTAGAAACTGCTCTGTTTTGGAAAGAAATCTTAAATTTCTTTCCATATCTGTTTAGGTCTATCTGCTGATTTTTGTTCTGATTTCTTTCCATTTCTTGCATGTGACCGCGAGAATCTCGGTGATTAAAGGGCTGCTGGCGTTTATGGAGGCATGAAGTCCGGTGGTGAGGATTCGTGGAGACGGTGGGGTGCTGATGGGACGTTGACAGACCTTGAGACAGTGCCTTGAATGGTGGCCTCGATTCGGGAGCTGGACAGACGCTCCCCGAACTTTCCAGAAGCGATGACGGGCTGACAGCTCGAGGAGAAAGAAGGCAGAAACCCTAGGGTTTCCTGCCTTGGTGTAATGGTTTAGGCCAATTGGGCCACTTTAGTTTTGTGATCGGGCTAGGGGTTTTAGGGGCTGATAGGGTTATTGGGTTTGGTGTATGTGTTGGGCTTCGGGTGTATTTGGGTTATACGGGTCAGTCCATTATGCTTAGACATTGGGCCCCAACTGTTTGGGCTTTGTAACCTGGACTTTTAATGGACTGTTTAATAAATAAATATTTATTTATTTATCTATTTTCTTTTGCTTTATTTAAGCCCGGTCAAATTTGGGCTATTACAAGGTCTATTCGACAATTTTGGTTTTTCCCTATTTATCTCATGTTTGATCCACTTCTTGATCTAAACAATTATTTAGACAGTTCATCCATACTAAACATTTTTATATTATTCCATGATATGTATGGACCTATATAATTACATTTTTGATACCCCAAAGTTTTATACTTTATTCAAATTAGTCCTTAAGATCGAAATAACAATATCTTTCAATTTTAAGCCTCGTTTGAAAATCAACTTCAATTACATCCCTTAGGGACTCTCTACTATATATTTATACTGAGATTTCACATCAATTTCATATTTTATTCACTTTAGTCCCTATGTGCAAAACTAACAATTAAACTTTACAATTTAGTTTTTTTTTTATAATCAAAGTTTAAAATCTATCAATTTAACATTGATTTCTTCAAGAAATCGACAATTACATTTATAAAAAAAATTTAAAAATTTTAAAAATCGATACATGGGCTAGCTAAATCAAGCTCTCATGACCTAAAAGACATAAAAATTACATGAAAAAGACCTAGAGTTACTTACCAAATAGTGACTCAATGCTTGAAGCTTAAAAAGTGATTTTTCTTTCTTGAACATACAACATGCTAATTAAAAGCAAAAGAAAATTTTTTTGCAATTAATTAAAGGGTAAATTACACCAATAGTCACTCAAATTTGATGTAGCTAACAAAATAGTCACTCTGATTTCAATTCAATCACTTAACTTTCAGAAAATAACAAATCAGTCCTACTAACCATTTTGTGTTACAGATGTAACAGAAAAGTGACCTGGCATTTAACTGGCCACCACGTTATTTCGAACCTAAAATATATATAAGGGTAAATTACACCAACAGCCATTCAACTTTCAATTCAGTCACTCAACTTTCAAAAAATAACAAATCAGTCCTACTAACTTTCAAAAAACCAAACACCTAAAAAGAAGAACAAATAAAACCCTTGAAATAATTCTTCTTGTTCAAGAAGAAAGCTAAGAACCATGGCTTCCTCATTGTCACTACCCCAAATTACCCTTTTTGATATCCTTTTTAGATTATCCCTTAGGTCTATGACTCGATTCAAATCCCTTTCCAAAGACTGGGCTTACCTCACCTTGACCCTAACTTTCGTTGTCGACCATCTTCGCCACTCTTCTTCTGATTCATCTCCCGTCCTCCTTTGCTATAATGTCCAGTTCGATTTTGACTTTAGGATCTTGCTAATATCTGACTCGACCCAGAATTTCACTTGTCAGCATTTAGTTGTCCCTTTGGAGGAACCACTTCTTTTTTTCTCAAAAATCATGGGTTCAATCAATTGTTTGGTTTTGTCTGGATGTTCCCCTTGTTTTTCTTTTGATTTTGTTTTATGCAACTTGATGATGTTGGCAATAGAGTTAGTGTTGTTTAGCTTAATCGAGAACCCTTTTGTTTATATCATCATATCCCATGAAGATCTTGACAAATCTGAATAGTTTTGGCTCTTGAATCGTTTGAATGTTGCTTTGGAGTATTTTCTCCTCATCAATTTGGTTGGAGTACTAATAGTTTGACCCAAAATTATCTCCAATCCTATTTCAATCTAGTGTTTTCAGAGTTAATGGCTTTGGGCAGGAGAAAAAGACAACCAGATCCCAACTATGGTGGCTCCTCTATTGGGGGGTTGAAAAAGAAAAAAAAGACAGGGTGGTGGTTTGGAGGTTAATGATGGTGACGCCAAAGATGGTTGTGGCGAAGGCAGCGACGACGAGATTGTTGGGATGAAGAAGAAGAAGTATAAACATATTGGGTCATTTACATAAAAAGTAAAAATAATGGCCATTTATTAAAGAATGGAAAAAAAGAGGATGAAAAAAAAAGTCACTCAACTTTGCTTCGTCTAACGTGGCAAGTTAACTAGCCACATTAGTTAGTTTACTAGCCACATCACCTATCTCATTGGGCCTGTAACAGAAAATGTTAGTCAGTAACTGATTTGTAACTTTTCAATAACAATGTTAATAGGTGACTGATTTGTCACTTTTCAATAACGTTAGTGGCTGATTTGTTATTTTTTTGAAAGTTGAGTGACTGAATTGAAACTTTGCCTTGTTTAACATGACAAGTTAACTTGCCAAGTCACCTGTCCTGTTAGGCCTGTAACGGAAAATGTTAATAGGTGAATGATTTGTCATTTTTCAATAATGTTAGTGAAAAATTTGTTATTTTTTGAAAGTTGAGTGACTGAATTGAAATTAGAGTGATTGTTTTGCCAACTCCATCAAAGTTGAGTGACTGTTGGTGTAATTTACCTTTAATTAAATTAAACGAAGTTTATCTTCGCAAGGATTTCCTTTACTTTTAGCTTAGTATGGAAGATTCAAGATCATGTAATTAAAAGAAATTTGTGTTTCATAGACAATTATTAAAAATAAATTATCGAGTTGATTTTAACTTGAAAACATAATATAAACTTTAAATTTTTAGAAAATTAAATTAATTAATTTCAATGCTATAGTAGCAAATTAGCTTATTTCAATATTGAATTTTTAAAAAAAATAGAATTTTCAACAATGTGGTAAACAAGTATAATTTAACAAATTTTTAATGTATTATTTTTGTTTCTTCCTTTTTTTTCACTTAAATTCTTAATTTTTTTATCCCGGCCAATACTTTAAAAAAGAATGTTTTTGGTGGCAAAAATCAAAGTGTATACATGATGTTTATAATTAATTATCATTGAAAATGAAAACAACTTAAAAGTTGAATAACAAAATTGTAAAGATTTCATTTTGAGTAACCAAAATAAAAACGCCTTAAAAGAACTAGGTAATTCACCTTTAAATAAATTGTTAATTTTTTATCGCTTATAATATCAACCGATTTGTTATTATAATATTAAAATTAATTAATTTAAATTCTAAATTTTATTTTATAATTATTTAATTTAATTATATATTTTAAAATTTTATTTTATGTTTCTAAACTATCCTTCAACAAAATAATCTCAAATAATTGATATTTCATAATTTGAATTTTGTTTTGCATGAAAAATAAAATTAATTAATTACAAAAATTTTATCCATATAATCAAAGCTAACACTAGTCTGAACAATTTATTTAACTGAAAATCCTTAAAATTTTTGGCATGCAACAAATAAGTAAAATATGACAAATTTATTATTTTTATCCTAGTCAATATTAAAAAAAATTGTAACACTTTGATTGACTAAAATGAAAAAATCCTAAAAATTAGGGTATAGTACCAAAAAAGACCCATTTCCTAAATTATTTACGAAAATGGGCTGCTCCAAAAAATAATTACTGGAATGGATTGAAAACACTAAAACGCGCTGACGGGAACGTGCTTTTTCCCGTGTCAGCAAAAGCACCGCTGACAGGGACACACTTTTCTTTGTGTTTTCCCCCAACGATCACCTCCAATATTCATTTAAAAATTTGATCGTTGGGCTCAACGGTCAAGAAAAAAAATTATAAACCCCCCACTCATTTTTCTCACACAAAATTTCCTCCAAATAGTAATTCTTCGAAATTTCTCTCTAAATTTCTCATAAAAGCTCTCAAAGCTCTCTAATTTTTTAATTTTTGTCTAAATTAGTATTATTTTTTTTAAAATTTTTAAGAAATTTGATTATATTAGCAATGACCCGGAAATTAATTCGTCTCAATGATAAACATATCTCCATCAAACAAATGAAAATGGTAAGGGTTAATTTTATTTTTTTTAATATTATTTAATATTTTTATTTTATTTTTGTAATTTAATTAATATTTTTATAATTTTTTATAACAGTTGATAGATCGAGTGTTACAATGTTTTATTCGTAATATACCTAGTCATCCATCACCGTTAATTGAAAATTACTTGAGGGAAGCGGGTTTTTGGTACATGACCAATATAGGCCGGGGGTGCAACTTAGACTCAAAACTCATCAGTGGTTTGTGAAGAGGTGGAGACCCGAGACGCACACATTCCATCTTCCATGTGGGGAGCGTACCATCACTTTAGAGGACGTGCAGTTACAATTCGAGTTACTGGTGGATGGGTATTGATTGGGGAGCCATATGTTACGATCTTTTGGGTGCAATTTCGAATATTATTTACGGAGGTCGAATCGATATGGGCTGGTTACGAGACACATTCCCAGAGTCAAGGGATGATTCAACTGAAGTACAAAGAGTACGATACACTTAGGTGTACATCCTTCAAATCCTCGAAGGTTATCTAATGTCGAACAAGTCACAAAGCCTCGTATATCTGAGGTGGCTACTAAAACTCATCGATTTTAGAGCAACTAGCGAACTCAGTTAGGGGTCTGTCGTATTGTTGACATTGTACCGAGAGACGTGTCAGGCGACGCAACCAAATAAAATCAAAATTGGAGGTTGCCTCTCACTGCTACAATCATGGGCTCGGTTCCGCTTTCCATTTTTACGCCCTCGAGTAAACCATCGTATACATTCTCACTCTTAACAAAGTGAAAATTAATATTAGATTTTACAATTATTAAATAGATTTAAAATATTTAATTTATGCTAAAATTTTATTTAAATAGATGGAACCATTCGCCGAGTTACGGGGGAATACCTATCGGTTTTGAAGATATATGACTTCCATTAGACCAACGGTCGGAAGCACATGTAAGTATTTATTTCATTTTGAACTATATATACATAACATAGTCGATTTCGTATTTAGTATTTAGTATTTAGTATTATGTATATAACTAATATTTTTATCACATTCATATAGTTTCAAAGGCCACCATACGAGGATCCGGCAATTCAGGAAGTAATTCCAGATGAATTCCTTCAAAATCCGAACATCTAGCACAGTCCTATTGGTCAACTACGCTACTGTCGAGATACACTTGACGGAAAGAGTGTTACGACAATTTAGATTCCGATAATCGATTCTCGTGGAACTTGAGGTTCTCGGTGATGAACACAAAATTGACTTATGGAAACCGAATACGCATTGGCCAGTATTCTACTCGGAATATATCGAAATGTGAGAAAATCGGTATGATAATATACTTACTTGTGAACCAATTATCATTCCAGAGTTAGTGTGTGATCCGGATTACATGATATGGTTTAGGATTCATGACAAGCCATACTTGCTCTCGGAAGAGGAGAAGCATCGAAAAATCCGTGTTAAAAAGAAACGATGAGGCCCTTTAAATCCAAAGGCAATGGATGGAAAGGTGAGCCCATCAACAACACCCACGCAATCACCAACCCCAACAGAGCAAGTGACGATGCATACACCATAGCCCCTTCAGATTATGCCAGGTGCGTATCCTAACTCTTATATGTATCCTAACCCTTATATGTTTCCTTTTTCCACTTTTATGCAAGGTTGGAATGCATGGCCCGGTGTATCTTATTTCCCGATAACTCCGAATCAACCGACGATATATAGGCCATCGTCACAGAAGGGACTACACGAGGCACTATTGGGGAGCTCAACTCATTTTTAATCCCCATCGCCTTATGGGATTTAAGCCGGTTACACTCATTCTTCATGGGTGATGCAAACACCTCTGCAATCTTTGTTCTATCAAGGTGGGTCATCTTCCCAACACTCACAACTAGAAGCTGATCCCGAGCAACCACAACCCGGACCGGAAGCTGAACTAAGAAAGAATCTAGCACGTAATCATCAACCACCTCCATGTGGCACTGATTCTGATGACACATGCATTGATTTATTTTTGAATATTTTTATACAATTTTTTTATATTGTTTCATTTAATAAAATAGAAGTACTTTTGATTATGTTTGTACAAATTATTTTTATATTGTTTCATTTAATAAATTAGGAGTTAACTCAATGTGGACATGTCGGCATTGTATGACCCATGTTCCTACACCACCCACATAACTTCTATTGGTTCGTTCTTTTCTGGATATCCATATTATCATGTATTCTAGTCGAGCACAGTCGACCTTTTGGTTTGTGATATAATTCTTTATCAGGTAACAACTTAAACAAAGCAAGCGATATAGACGGCCACTTATGTTCAATCTGGTACTTGTGGGAATACGTGTCTCCACACCTTGTACATACATTCTAATTTGTACACCTCGTCGACATAACCCATAGGATCCAAACATTGATTCTGACAAGCTGCAATTACATGAACGCATAAATAACGAAGTGCGTCAAACCTCCCACAATCACAAGTCCTATTTCTCAGGTGTACACGATATTGTCTGCTGGGAATACCTTGGTTTAGTCTGTCGAACTCCGTCACACGAAACCATAGGTTGTCGCGGTCATAACACACTGTGTGCATAGAGTTGGCCAGCGCCTTGGCCTTATTAATTTCTTGCACTACCTTCTGGCACCATACATTGCCTCCTTGCATTTGGCTTTTATAACTCGCTGCCCACTTTGGAAACAGTGTCGCCAAATAGAAGTATGTCTCCCGCACAACTGAGGTTATCGACAAATGACGCATTCTCTTTACAACAGAATTGATGCATTCAGCCAGTTTTGAGGTCATCTGACCATACCATAGGTCGTCATTGTATGATTGTATCCGTTGCTTGAAAGGTATGTTATAGAGGTAGTTTGAACCTTGATCATTAATTGACTGTAAAACTGTCAACATCTCATGAAAACGGTCCTTATTAATCTTGTATCTTGTCAATATAAGTGGATAGCGATAATTACATACCACTCTTCCATTCATAACAAATTGAATATTACAAACCAAATAATATTGGTCGCGATTAAATACCCATGTTGGTCACTTGTCGTCGTTCAGCGGGTGACTGATATTGCCCGTAGTAGTTAGATGCAACGTGCCTTAGACAATATCATTTGTGTGTATGATTCTAGAAGCTTTCTTGTCATTCAATTAAGACTAGTATTCTAGTGCCTCGATCCAATATAACACGAATATTAGGTTTGGGGAAGACATGCCTCCTCAACCTAGAAAAAAAGAAATCTCAGTCATCACCTGACTCCCCTAGTATTATTGCAAATGCAATTGGAAGAATCCTCCCATCACCATATTGAGTCATAGCCAGTAATAGTCGATGGGTTTATCTACAATGCATAAAGGTACCGTCAATTTGTACCAGTGACTTGCAGTACTGAAATGCGTCCCAGCATTGCTTAAAGCTCTAAAACAGATGCTTGAACTCTTGGCATCCACACAGCAAGTAGTTGTTGTAGTATGTAAAACCATTTTAAGGTCTGTTAAGCAACCTGGGACGTATCTCTCCAGCACCTGACACCACTGTCACACCTCATTGTATGAAGCGTCCCACCCACTGTGCATCTTCTCCAATGCCTTTTGCTTAACTATCCAGGCATTGCAGTAAAATGTATGCTTGAATTGGCTACGAATATTGGCAACTAAGACAGACTTAGCAGTCTTGGGATTTGTTTTTACCATCGGTAGTATTAAGTCCACTATTATCTCTGAATCCAGCTTGGGATGATCTTGTGAAACACCTGTCAAATCATGAGTACGTTAAATAATGCAACATTAAATAATAACAGTAGTATTTAAAAATCCTAAACACCTAGTGATACTGTACTAGAGGCAACCCATGTATGTGGACTGGTGAACTTATTTATCTCCCACAACCCTGTCATCTTCTTAATTGAGGCCATGATTTTGCGTGAACATATATCGTCTCGTACTGTACACTTGGCCTCGAACTTTTTAGCTTTGGATTTAACAACGTGGTAGTTAATCCCATTCATGATACTATATTGCTTCAATGCACTGAGAAAAACATCCTTACTGGAAAACTCCTTACCAACTTCTAATTCACCCAAATCCAACGACGAACTTGTATGGCCACGCCTCCTGTGTGGTAGATCTGGAAACTGTAACGCATCATTTGCCAATAAATTGACATTATACATATAGGCTGGAGACGAGTACACCGTGAATCGCGAATTTTCTTCTTCTTCATCTAAGCCCCCTTCACCATCTTCAAGTTCAGTTGGAACAGGCTCTGGTTTAGAAAATAATGTAACTTCTGCACCATCGGCACCAGACTCCTTAGGTGGATCCACATCGAAGTCATTATCCGACCCACCAACATCTGCAATGTAGGAGGTCCCCTAGCCAGTGGATATCATAGAGAGTATATCATCCTTTCTCGTATACGTTTCAGAACTCCTCAATCAAGTGTGGATTGTTAACCACTAGAAGTTGATGTCATTCCCTAGTAAATATTTCCAGCATTAAGAATCGACCCACCAAGGTGCATGTCATATCCACTAACAGTGTATCGTGCAAGAGTCGTGCATTTCGTCCCGCCACAAAAAACGGACAGTTCTGTATTCTGCCTCCTACTAACGGAATGTCAAACAAGGGTCGTGTATTCCTTTCAAATAGTAGTAGATATTGAAGTCGCAAGTGCTTCATTTGGCGTTGAAAATTCTACATATAATTCAAGATAGGATGATCCACTAGTGAGGTGCGTTTACACCATCGCCTCCAAGCCACAAGTACTTTTGATATCAATGAGTCATATATCATGGGATCAGTCGAAGCACAAAATTGATACTTAATAGACAAAACTCTCATTGGCGTCATGCCGAAGATTTTGCTCCTAATTCTTTTACGAAGTTTTGTCAATTATATGTTCTGGTTAAAAATCAGTTGCCCTGTGTTCTCCAATAAAAAAAACGTCGTTCTCGGTTTTACAGACCTCATTGTCGTAAATAACAGTACTAATATGTCCACTCATTTCTAACCAAATTATTTGTTGAAAAAAATTTAAAACAAAAAAAATATTATGCAAAAATATAATGATTCGTATAAATATTAACATGATATATCGACTTATATCTTCTCAACTTCTTCAATCTTTCTTGCTGTAACTTATGCTACAAAAGAATGAAATTTGGGTCATTTATAGCCTAAGGGATAGTGGGATGCATTGTCACCAGCACTACTGAAAAAGCGGATAGCTAGGAGCTTTTTTAGTACTTTTGCTGACAGTGCATCCTGCTTGTAGCATTTTTCGACCCCAACTATCAGATTTCTCGAGAATCCCAAGATTTCTTTTAGAATCATCTTCTTAAAATTATTTTTTACAAATCAACAGTACCAAAAAAAAATTCATCTCTTCAAAATAATTTTTTTAAAATACATCACATCAAATTTATTTTTTCATATCCTATCTTGTAAAATTCAGTTCTTCCAGAACAATACTTAACAAATAAAAAATTTTAACCCTAGGCCCTAATTTATTTAAAAAAAACAAACTCTAAACCTAAACCTTAAACCTAACCCTAATTAAAAAACTCACCCTAAATCTAAGCCTTAATTTTCAAATATCCCAAAAACCCTAATCAAACACACGGAAAACGGGGAAAAACACATCCCCATCAGCGCTTTTTACTAAAACAATTCAACGTCGGCACACTTTTATTGACACGATAAAAAGTGCATCCTCGTTAACGCACTTTTCTACATTTTCACCTAAAAATGCATCCATATCAATGCGTTTTAATATTTTTGGTCTATTCCAATAATTACTTTTTGGAGCAACCCATTTCCATAAATAATTTAAGAAATGAGTACTATACTCTAAAAATTAGGCGATAAAATTAAAAATAAAATAAGTGAGCAACTTAAAAAAAAACTTTTAACAATTGTATAAACAAGAATTTACCCTTTTAAATATGAATTTATGCAGTAATATTGATAAAATAATGTGTCCATTATCTTGAATTCATTTTAACATTTATATTATTAATTACCAAATTTTCTGGTTCGATTGTCGTTACCGAATTAACTTCCAACTATTCGCTTATTAAATGTTAAATAAGTTATATTGTTTTATTATACAAATCTCTAAAATTTAATTATCTTTGTACTTGAAAATATTTTTTTTCTGGTAATCAATCTATCATCAGGATAGTAATCTCACCATCCATCTGAGAATTATATCTTAATATCAAATTCATCAGCATATCTAAAGACAAATAGAAATAAATTTCCCCTTATCTGCAGTGAAGTAGCCATTGGCTACCAAATTGGCTGAGCAAAAAGGGAGAGAAACTATGGCGTCAGCTCATACACAAGCGCTCACAGTTATGTAAAAGAGCGATGGTAATCAGTATATGACGCAAAATATTTAACCAAACAAAGCTAAACCCATCAAAACAAGCCCCCAAATCCAGTTTTCTTCATGATATCAATGTAGTTAATGGCCTTGAAAGAGTGAAAAACGAAAACCCAAAGTTTCCAATTTCACACAAAGTTGAAAAGCCAACAACAAAAAGAGCTGATTTTGGTGGGATACTGACCATTCACACAAAGAAGAAAAATAGCCAATTGGCTAGACATGTGACTGGCTAATTGCCCACCCCAAGGATAAAAAATGAAGAAAACGAAAATTTTTCAATGAATGAACGCAGAACAAGGATGAACAGAGCATTTAGTTGCAGATGGTTGAGACGAGCTTATGAAGGCTATTTATAGGGGAATTTTTAGGGTTTTTGTTTTGATTTTATATGGGCTTAAACTAAGTAATTCAAACTGCTTTAAACTTTTTAGAAGTAAGGCCCGAAAAGGAGAGTTTTTAGGCTATTAGGTACTAAGTACTTATAGACCTTCGATAATCCTCGGCCTGCCCTGAGGCATATGTGCGGATCCAACTCGGGTCATACCTTAAAAGGGGCCGTTTTGTAATGGCTTATTAACAAGTTGCACTCTAAATTATACCACTTTTCCGAATTTGGTACTTTTTGAATTTTTTTGTTAGAAATGGTATTTAAACTATTCTTCTATTACACAAATCACCCCAAATCTTAACACCATTAAAAAAACATTGACCAATCGACACTCATGTGTTATTTTTCTGATTTTATAATTTATATTAATATTTAAAAAAATTTCCCCTTCCCCCACCGTCATCCCTCTCCCTCTATTGTGCACATGCAAGCACCCGTCTCCTCTAGGAATTATTCTAAAACATATCAATACAACAACAAAATTGTTTTCTCCCAAGTTGAATCATAGCATAACCATAACCAACTTTTCTGGCAATGTTGTTAAACTGTATGGGGAAATAGCAAAAAGAATTATTCATAGTTAATACTCATTGATTCTAACGTTGTGTTAGGTAAATCGCAAAAATTAGTGTTTCCTTGCCTCGTATAACTCATCTTTATCGTACGTTTTATTTTAGGCCTACTTCTCAAGTACTTGTAACAGAAAATTTCAAACATCTAAATGTTATGGCATGAACTATGAGGAGCAACTGATGATTACTTCAACCATTAATGTTTTCATCTTTTATCAATTTAATATTTATTTTTCTTTTATCAATCAATATTTAAAAAACTTTTTTTTAAAATAGAATGTTGCCGTTATACCAATGTTGTAGGCCAATTTGACTCAACTTTAAACCCATTTACAATAACCCAATT
Organism: Gossypium hirsutum; assembly: GCF_007990345.1. Taxonomy (NCBI): domain Eukaryota; kingdom Viridiplantae; phylum Streptophyta; class Magnoliopsida; order Malvales; family Malvaceae; genus Gossypium; species Gossypium hirsutum. The sequence continues at coordinate 96,354,783 of NC_053428.1, read as the reverse complement.
ACCAGCCTAAATTAAACTAAACATAACCCATCTAAATTAAACCCACTAACCCAAAACTAAACCTACGCAATCAGCCTACATCCACCAAAAAAACCCCAACCTACTAAACTAACCCAACTACCCACCCCCATTACATTAGCCCAAAACCAAACTAAACTAATTAAAAAAAAAACTTAACAGCCCAACCTAACCCTAGCCCAAACAAAATCAGAAAAAGAAAAAACCCTAGCCTTTCCCCTTAGTCGCCGCCTCTGTCCCATCACCTCTGTCAAACCCCATTCCACCGTTCAACCACCACCTGCAAAACAAAGAGAACACACAAGCAGCAAAAACAGATTAGAGAGCAATGTAAACGGCTATATAAGCCGAACAAAGTGATGTAAAAAAGGGATTTTTTTTGAACAAAAAAGGAAAACACAAATCAATACAAAAAACCGAATATTGAGAAGCAATCGGATAGAAAAATAGAAAGGTGATTTCTTTGTTTCTTTACTGCTATTATTCTTAGATAAGCATAAAAAATATCAACTCTTACCTTGTTTTGAAGGGGGTGATCGGAGAGTTTAGAACCGAGAAGTTTTTTGATTTCCACCGGCTTTCGTGAGGTTTTTGGGTACCTTAACTACGGATCTAGGGCAAGGGGAGTAAAAAAGAAAAAAAGGGGTCGATTTTGCACTTCCGGCCACCGTCTACGATGGTCGCCGGCGACGGACGATGGTGGTCCGATCGCCGGAAATCGCCCATGCCCAGAGTACCAAAACCCTTTCCCTTTTTCTTTTTTTTTTTCAAAACCATAGCTGAAAATGAATTTTTAAAAAAAACTTGTCTTTTATACCATTTACAAAACGGCATCATTTTGGCTTAGTGCCTGCGGATACAAAATGGCATCGTTTTGGAGTAAAGCGGGTCGACCCGACCCATCCCAATCAGGATCCGCGTGTTTTCATTTGACGAGTTAATTGCGCGAATAGTCCTTCCTCATTTTATTGTTTTGGAATCGGGTTTCTTTTAAATTTTAATTTACCCTGTAATTTGTTTTGGTTTTTGATTTAGTCCCCCATGAAACACGCGTTTTGGGGTTTGGGAAAATTCCTCGTTTGGTCCCCCTACGTCTCACGCGCATTCAAATGAGCCATTCCTTATTTTTTTATTACGAATTCGCCCCAAACTTTCTGTTTCAATTTCGATTTAATCCTTTTTTAATTGTTTAGCTATTTTGTTATTAAATTAGTTAATTTTATTATTTTTGCTATTATTTATATTACTATTTCCTATTATTATTATTGTTACTAATATCAATCTATTACTATTATCATTATTCATTATTTTTATCCTCATTATTATTACTACTACTATTACTTCTATGAATATACTATTATTATTATTTTAAAATATTATCATTTCCTGTTTTATTTTTGTAACTTAATGCATTAGTATTGTTATCTTTATTTTATTTTTATTTTTATTGTCGTCATTAATATTATTACTATTATTATTATTATGTAATAGTGTATACTTTTTATGTACGTATATGTATATACATATTTATATATGGTGTTACTTTATTACTTTATTACTTTATTACTTTATTTTAATATCTTTATTATATTTTCTTTTTATATTTCAATATTATTATTATTATCATTATTACTATATATTAGTGTATATTTTTTTATATATGTATATGTTTTTAATATATTTATGTAGCATTATTATTAGTCGTTTTTTATTCCTAATAAATATATATTATATAAATATTTTAATATTATATTATATATATTTTTCATATATATTATGTATATATGTTTTTAATATTATATTTTATATATATTATTATGTATATATTTTAATATTATTAGTTATATATCTTTTATACTATTATATGTATATTTCTAATACTATACTGTATATTTCTAACACCATTATTATTTATATATATGTACGTATTTATGTAGCGTATGAATAGTTTTTTTTTATATATTACTATCATTTTTAAATATATGTATATATTGTATATATATTATATATTTTTAATGTTATTTGTTATATATTTCTTTTACTATTCCATGTATATATTTTTATATCATCTCATGTACATATTCTTGAATACTATGTTATATATATATATTTTAATACCATATTATGTATATATTATTATATCTATTTTATCCTTATTATATTTATTATTAATATTAGTACATGTATTTTATTATATGGGTATATATATACTTTTTATATATAGTATTATTTTCATATATCGTTATATTTATTATTATACCTACTATTTTCACTATTGTCACTTATTATTTTATTTTAATATTATTATGTGTTATTTGGTGTACATACATCTTATTATTATTATTATTATAATTATTATTATTAGTATATGTTTATATGTATATATCTTTAATATATATGTATATGTTTATGCAGTATTATTAATAATTGTTTTGTAACATTATTATTATTTCTAATATGTATATATATATTAATAACTATTTTATGTATATACTTTTAATATTATTATGTATTTATTTTAATATATATATATGAACATATTTATGTAGTATTATTAATATATTTTTTTATGTTATTAGTATTTCTAATATATATTGTACATGTTCATTTTATATATATTATCTATATATATATTATTTAGTATTATTATGTATACACTTTTCATTCCTATTATTACGTATATACTTTAATATATATATATATAGCACTATTAGTATTTTTAATATTATGTTTACGTCACTTCACTTATTATTATTATATGTTTATATATATGTTTGTCTCTATTTCGTGTTTAATACTATTATTATCATGTTTAATATCGCATATATTGTCATTGTTTTTAATATTATTGTCATATTTATTATTTGCTTCGATGTATTTCTAACCCTTTTATTTTTTGTTTCCCGCCCATTTTATATTATTTTGCTATTCACCACTTTAGATATTTTTATTCATGTTTTTTTACTAATTTCAATAAATAAGGCGATGAACCGATTTAACATTAAGTCATCGATTTCATCGCTATGTTGGGTGAAATTCGTCGGCTCGTGTTAAAAAACTGGACACCCTTCTAAAAAATCGAAAACTAGAAAATTCTCATTTTTCAATCGGATCATTATTAAATGTCAAATTGAATTCGTATTTTAGAAAATCAAGACAACACCTGTTTAATAAAGATACCAATTTTGGGCGTCGCGAGGGTGCTAATACCTTCCTCGCACGTAACCGACTCCCGAACCCAACTTTACTTTGGTTTTTGACGTAGACCTAAATTCGACCTTCTTTTTGTTTAAAAAATGAATTTTCTTTTAAAAGAAGAGGATTTATCAGGTGTCCGATCACACCTAGGAAAAAGGATCGGTGGCGACTCCCCTTTTTTTTAAAATGTAAAGTTGATTTTTAAATTTTCAATAAATTGACTCAACTAACGACCGAAAGCAAAAAAATTTTACGTCGCTACAGCTGGCGACTCCACTGGGAATCTTATTTTTAAGAGTCAAGTCGAATTAAACGCGTGTTGTCAAAATTTTCGAATTTCCTTGTTCAAATTAATAATTAGTCGTGATCCTCAAAATTTTGTTTTCAAAAAAAATCACGTATTTGCATCATGTTGTAAATATTTTTTTCTAACTTGTTTTATCCTTTTGCTTCTCAGCTCTAAGTCTTTATAGTTTTAGCTTCTTTTAGTTTTAAAAAAACAAAAATGTTTGTGAGTTTCTCCCCACACACCGAGCACTTGCATTTTTGTATAACATGAGCTCTCTACCCGGGCTCCGTCCGCTTAAATGGAAGTAAACGCTATGCCTTCGTGAGTTAACTCGTCCCTCCGCACAGGCTAGTGAATACTTCCGGGTTACATATGACTTATGCTTTCGTGAGTTAAATTGTTCCTCCGCATAGGCATAAGTGAATGTAATCCCTCGAATTGAACTCGTGAGCCTGTGATGGGCTACGACCGAGGCTTTGTACTAGTCTTAGTAGACGATAGTGCGAACAATTCGAGTACCTGTCTAGAACCGAAACTGCATATAGTGAACCATACGAGCCACCTAACTAGAGCCTTGCCGAACCTCCGTCCGTTAATAATCACCAAAATAAACACACAGGAGAAACGCCTCTTACCTTTCATTTCCTTTACATTTACACTGTTTATACAAAAGAATTGAACCGGATAGCTTAATTTGTTGAAGTTTCCATAGTTTTTCTCAGTTTATATTTGTTGTGATTACTAACCAAGGTTGTTTGTCTTTACTTTTATTTTTCATCACACATCGTAGGCATCTTGATTAGGAAGGTGTTGATAAGAGATTGGTTGCCAAAAACGGGTTCCTGATAGAGGAGTCAATTACGTAAGTAACCGAGAAAAATGTCGTGGTTCGAGACTGGTATTTGAAAACCCAAAAAGTAAAAGGGGACAGTTTAACGGAAGGATGTATCTCCAATCTTCCCGAAAATGTAACTTCAAACGTTCGTCAGAATAACCTCGAAGACTTGACTCAGATTTGGAAACAGTGGGACTCAGATACTAGGGGGATTTTCACTGAAAAGTACAGGGATATAGCTCACTTGATCACCGTCAATGTAGACGAACAGTTGATTCAAGCCATGATTCGATTCTGAGACCCAGCGTACCAATGTTTCACTTTCAATCATGAAGATATGACTCCGACCATAGAAGAATATGTTGCTTTGCTTCGTGTTGACAATGTACAATTCAACAAGATATATGTGAAAGAGCCTAAGCCAATTACTTTCAAGAAAAAGCTAGTGAGGTTGACCGGAATGACCGATATATGGGCTGAAAAACAGATAAAGAAAAAGAATGAAGTCAGTTGTGTTCCGTGGTTTTCTCTGCGAGACTTAGTTCAAAACCATCCAGATATTGCGAAGAGAATGGATCTGTTTGCTTTGGCCATTTACGGATTGATCGTCTTCCCAAAGGTTTTGGGGCATGTAGAAGTCGCGGTAGTGGATTTCTTCGAAAGGTTGGGGCAAGTGATCAATGCTGTCCCAACTATCTTGGCCGAGACTTTTAGATCTCTGAGTAGTTGTAGGAGAAAAGAGGAAGGACGTTTTATCGGATGCGCGCGGTTGCATAATGTTTCGATTCTGAGCCATTTCTGGAAAGTAGAATGTACACTTTTCCACGTGTTCTCAAAAACATTCGCCCAATCAAAAGCTTACTTTAAGAAAGATTGGCCGAAAGATGTCACCGAGCAGCACTGGGTTTCGATTTTTTAGAACCTTCGCACCAAAGATATAACCTAGAGAGCACCATGGATTCGTCCTTCAGTTCTATTATACAAATGTGGAAGCCAATATTGGGTGCCTTTACTATGACTATAGGGAGGAATTGGATACACTCCGTTAATGGTTCAAAGGCAGTTTGCTTCACGACAGTTCATACCCGCTACTGAATGGTTGGCACAGTTAGAGTTTGCCTTTACAGGTGAAGGTTACATGAAAAGAGTCTGGGATACTGCAAAGGCTTGGAAAAAAAATTCACCTAATGGAGTTAGCTCTCTATACTGATACTATCATTCAAGATTATGACATATGGAGAAAACGACGAGTGAATAGTCAACAAGTCTCATCGACGAATTACACTTTCCAGAATCCTTTCTCAGAAGAAATGCCATCCGAGCTAGAGGTAACAAGACACGAATTTGAACGTGAAAAGGCTAAGTTGTTACGGGATATCAGTTCTCTTCAAGAGTAAAACTACCAGCTAAAGATTGATGTTCAGATTAAAAAGTCCCAAACCTTGAAAATCCAAAGAGAACTTGAGATCGTGAGAAATGACTTAAGGGACCTTCATTTGGAAAATAAGAAATTAAGAAGCACTATAAAAAATAGTGGGTTGTGCAAATCGTCAGCAGAATGGAAGGAAGAAATTAGCAACATCAAAGGAGAGATGGAATTCTGAAAAGGGAAAGCAAAGAAAGAAGAGGAAAAAGCTGCGCGTGCTATGATAGAATTAAGAAAGAAGAATGTTGAGTATGAAACGGTGACTGCAGAATTTGTGACTAGTTAGTCCGAACGTCAAGAGCTAAGAAGGAAAATACGAGATCTAGAAAATATGCTGCAATCTCATCAGCAACAGTTAGATACTCTTCTAAAAGCTCTAGAAGAAAAGAATGATCAGTACGACAGAGACACTAGCACTTATGAAAGAGCTCTCCAAGAAAAAGAAATGCAACTCGACTTTTTGATCAATGAAATTCGCAAGGCAGCTATCCAAGTTGTGCAACTATCAGATGAAACAGAAGCTCTCAGTTGCCAATTCCCTCCGAGCTAAAGATCAAGCATGTCAAAGTTTTTAGAGCGAGTGAAGAAACAACGCAATGTGGCTAGGAAATTTGTGTAACTGTTGAATCAAAAAAATGACGAAACATTTTGTAATAGACTCTTTTGATAAATGAAATGCCTAAGTATGGGGCTATCTTTAAATCAACATCAAATTCTTGCATATTTATTCATGACTAACATTCATTCGTCATTTATTCAACATTCATTTGTCATTTATTCATTCATTGTATGTACATATCACCATAATCATTCACTGAGGCTAAAACCATATGATCCGCAGTTGCGACACTACAAGTCTGGAATCACGCCATTCTTACAGGATGCGCCGAAAAGCTAGAATTATGGAAGTCGCGTTCAATGAAAGAATTGAAAGGATGGAAAGGGCCCAAAGAGAATTGCAAGAGTAGTTGACCAAGTCGCAACAGGAAGCAAGAGATTTGATGTTAAGATCTCGAAAAGAATCGCTCCAGCAAAGAGATCAGATGGCCAAAATGATAGAGATGATGACAACTTTGGTCAAAAGAAAAGGACCTATGCAGAACCCTGACACTATGGAGCCTCAGCCAAGAACTACTTATGATCAGGATCCACTCTATCCCCCATGATTCACTCCATCTCATGCACATGTAATGTAAAGAGAATGTCCTCGAGGAGATCTGCAAGCTTGGAGCAACGACCCGTACCCCCTGCTCATCTAGGGCAAGGTATATTCGTATCGAACCCCGGAACTAATCCTGCCGATCCCAATATTCCAGATTTGGATGATCCGGTAGAAATAGCCAGGTTGAAAATGAATGATCATGATGTTCAGGATAAGTATAGGAGTTTGGAAGAAAGACTCAAAGCGATAGAAGGTACTGAAGCCTTCTCTGCATTGAGTGCAAAAGAGCTCAGTTTGGTGCCCGATCTGGTTCTACCTCTGAAATTCAAAGTACCAGATTTCAAAAAATACAATGGCACGAGATGTCTAAAGGCGCATCTTGTCATGTTTTGCCTGAAGATGACTGGTTACGTGAATGAAGATAAATTGTTAATACACTATTTCCAGGACAGCTTAGTCGGATAGACCCTTCAATGGTATAATCAACTTAGTAAAGAAAGAATCCGATCATGGAAAGACTTGGTATCAGTATTTTAAAAACAATACAAGCATGTATCCGACATGGTGCCTGATCGACTAACTCTGCAGATGATAGAAAAGAAGCTGACGGAGACTTTTAGGCAGTACGTACAAAGGTGGAGGGATATCTCGGCTCAAGTAGAACCCCATTGACTAGAACTGAAATAACGGTCCTCTTCATCAACACTTTGAAAGCACCATTTTATGATAAGTTGATAGGAAGTGCCACGAAAGACTTCACAGATATTGTAATATCCGAGGAACTTATAGAAAATGCCATCAAAAGTGGAAGGATAGAAGGTTCCGAGAGCTCGAAAAGGGCAGCACCTGTAAAGAAAAAAGAGGCAGAAGCCTATATGGTGGGAACTGAGAATTACTACACTTCTAATCCGTATCCAACCCAGCCACGAGCTCGATATCGCCCACCTCTAAACTTCTATTATCTTCCCCAAAGCCCTTACTATCAAGCACCACCTCATTACCCTTCTTACCCCGTCTACGCCACAAATAAACAAAGACCAGTCACTACATTCCCACAGAATACCATGCCAGCTCAAAGCCAACCTAAAGATGAATAAAGACCGACAAGATCCAATCCTGAAAAACCCCAGTTCACCCCAATTCCCGTGTCATACGGAGAGCTGTACCCAAAACTGTTGGAAAAAAATTAATATCCCCACATTATATGGCACCCTTGAAGCCTTCATTCCTAAAATGGTATGATCCTAATGCCAGTTGCATGTACCATGCCGGAAACTAGGGGCATTCTACAGAAAATTGTCTAGCATTTAAAATGAGGGTTCAAGGCCTCATCGATGCAGGTATCTTACGATTTGATGGTACTAGCAATACAACTGGAAATCCGCTCCCTAACCATACTGAAGGGAATGTGAGTGCGATGATTGGGGAAGACAAGTGGCGAACCAAAAGCTGCGTTCCTGAAATAAAGACACCTTTACAGAAGATATGGAAAGTGATGATTGAAAAGGGGCTGTTCTGTCGTCCCCATAGAGTTTTCAAAGAAGAAAGTATAAAAAGTCAATATTTTTGTGACTTCCATGGTATTGAGGGGTATAACATTCAGTCTTGTGAGGAATTTAGAAAGTTACTTCAAGACATGATGGACAACAAGGAGATTGAGATCTTTAACAAAGAGGCCGGTGAGGGAGAAGTATGCGCTTTTGACAATCAATCATCAAGTTTCCCTTATAGCGCCGATCGTCCATTGGTGATTTATTATGATGCAAAAAAGGAACAAGTGAAACCGAAAATGATAATTAAAGTACCATCTCCTTTCCCTGACAAAGGCAATAAGGCGGTATCATAGAAATACAATGTCAACATTATCACACCTGAAGGTGAAAAATCCAAAGCCATGACTGGAAGTGTTGGTGAAGTAGGACATTTTACTCGCAGCGGGAGATGCTATTCTAAAGCATTCGAACCAATGAAGAAGACTAATGACTTGAAGCAGAAAGGAAAGGCACCGATGCAGGAGGCCGAGGTTGAACTTGAGACTCTGTCCGAACAAGAAGTTAAAAGGCCTGTGAATGAAGAGGAAACACATGAATTCTTGAAGTTCATCAAGCATAGTGAATATAACGTCGTGGAACAGTTAAGCAAACAACCGGTACGAATCTTGGTATTATCCCTACTGTTGAATTCAGAACCACATCGGAATGCTTTGCTGAAAGTGTTAAATCAAGCTTACGTGGCAAGAAATATATCTGTCAAAAAACTTGATAGGTGGGTGAATAACCTGAACGCGGATAATTTTATTTCTTTCAGTGATGACGAAATACCGCCAAATGGTAGGGGCTCCGTAAAAGCATTTCACATCACAACTCGTTATAAGGGTTACATAATACTGAATGTACTCATTGATAATGGGTCTGCACTCAACGTCATGCCTTTGGCCACACTTTCTAGAATTCCAATTGATTTGTCTTATCTAAGGCTTTGTCACTCCACAGTAAGAGCATTCGATGGGCAAGATGAGAAGTCATAGGAAAAATTAAAATTCCTCTAGAAGTGGGCCCATATATATATGACATCGAGTTTCAGGTTATAGGCATCACGCCTTCATATAATTGCCTTTTAGGAAGGCCTTGGATCCACTCTACTGGGGAACTTCCTTCATCTCTCCATCAAAAAGTGAAGTTTATCATGGATGGTCTTTTGGTTACTGTCGTGGGTGAGGAAGACATTATCGCATCTATCTCTGCTGATACACCATACCTCGAAGTAAGTAAGGATATAGTAGAATGTTCCTTCCGTTCCTTCGAATTCATCAAAGCTATGTTCGTTGCTGAAGGAAATAAAATTCCCATGCCTAAGCTGTCGAGGAATACCAAGATGGGAGTTGAGTTGACTATGGGAAATGGAGCCCGAGCAAGGAAAGGTTTGGGAAGATATCAGGAAGGGATAGTTAGAGCTCTCAAACCTGTACCCCACAAAGCTTGATATGGTTTAGGGTTCCAGCCGGATATACCACAGAGAAGAAAATAATTGCAGAAAGATCGAGAAAGGCGGATTGCAAGAGTCTTAGGACGAGAATTGGAATGGGAACCCATAACATACTCTCTTTTGTCAAAAATATTTACATCTGTAGGAATGATATACCCCGGGCAAGATAATCCACGAGGCACGCTGGTATTGATTGAAAGGGGTCTTCAGAATGTCAGTATAAATGTAATTGAAAAAGGAGATGATGCAATTAAAGATGTTTCAATGATACGCCCTTGTCCTCCTGGATTCGTTTTGAACAATTGGATTGCTGTTGATCTCCTTGTAGTTTCTAAGTCTTCTCTAGAGTAATGCTCAATGTTAACACTCTTCTTTTTGTGTGTCCCTAAGTAATAGAGGGATGCTTTTTTAAGAGCTTATGATTTGCTCTTTATCATTTAAATGAACATTAATAAAGATGCATTTTTTCATGGTCTTTACATTCTCATTAACTTCATAAATTTTCCCTCTTCTTACTGCCTGTCATTGCATATACTTCACGACATACCATGCTTGTTGGTCCCAATACTTTGATGCTCCTCTATAGTTTTTTTTTCCATTCAATTTTCAGGTGCTCAGTTATCAACGATATGAACAAACTCGTTACAAATCTTGAAATCGATTTCGAAAAGGCTATTTGCTTAGGAGAGTTTGAAACTGAGGAAAATGTTGAAGACTATGTCTCGTCTCCTGACTTACTAAGAATGATAGAATAAGAAGATAAACAGATTCTACCTCATCAAGAATCTGTTGAGATAGTAAACTTGGGAAATGAAGAAAAGAGGCAAGAAGTGAAGATTGGGATCTCCATTTCAGATAACACCAAACATGATTTGATCGCTTTGCTTTATGAGTACAAAGATGTATTTGCATGGTCATATCAGGACATGCTAGGATTGGATGAGGATGTAGTGGTCCATAAACTCCCACTGAAACCAGAATGCAAACCCATTCAACAGAAGCTAAGACGAATGAGACCTGAAATACTGTTAAAGATAAAAAGAAGTCAAGAAACAATTCAATACTGGCTTCCTACATGTCTCTAAGTATCTACAATGGGTAGCTAATATAGTCCCAGTACCGAAGAAAGACGGTAAAGTATGAATGTGTGTGGATTATCGCGATTTGAATCGAGCAAGTCCTAAAGATAATTTTCCTTTCCCACACATTGATACATTGGTGGATAACACAGCCAAACATTCATTGTTTTTGTTCATGGATGGATTCTCGGGTTATAATTAGATAAAAATGGCTCCTGAGGATATGGAGAAAACTACTTTTGTAACGATGTGGGGAACATTCTACTATAAGGTGATGCCGTTTGGATTAAAGAACGCTAGGGCAACATATCAGAGGGCCATGGTGATGTTGTTTCATGACATAATGCACAAAGAAATAGAAGTCTACGTCGATGATATGATCGCCATATCCAAGGGGGAAAGAGAGCATGTTGGGAACCTCAGGAAGTTGTTCGAAAGACTGAGAAAGTTCCAGCTGAAGCTTAATCCAGCCAAATGTACTTTTGGGGCTACCTCAAGAAAATTGCTAGGCTTTATCGTCAGCGAGAGAGGTATTGAAGTTGATCCAGATAAGATAAAAGCTATACAAGAACTACCACCTCCGCGCACGCAAAAAGAAGTTAGAGGATTTTTAGGGAGGTTGAACTACATCACTCGGTTCATTGCTCAACTTACCAACCAGTGTGACCCAATTTTTCGACTTCTTAAAAAACATAATCTGGGAGAATGGAACGAGGAGTGCCAAGTGGCTTTTGACAAGATAAAACAGTATTTGTCTAACCCCCCCGTGCTAGTACCGCCAACTCTAGGAAGACCGTTAATATTGTATCTGACTGTATTCGAAAATTCAATGGGTTGCGTACTGGGGCAACACGATGAGTCAGGGAAAAGAGAAAAGGCGATTTACTATCTCAGCAAAAAGTTCACAAAGTATGAGGCAAAGTACTCGTCAATTGAAAAATTCTATTGCGCTTTGGTTTGGGTAGTTCGGAGGCTCAGGCAATATATGTTGTATCATACGACGTGGTTAATTTCAAAGCTGGACCCTATAAAGTACATGATGGAATCACCTGCACTCTCAGGAAGAATGGCACGATGGCAGATCCTATTGTCAGAATACGAAATCGTCTATGTTAAAAGAGAGTGCAATAGCTGATTTCTTAGCAACTCGAACAAGGGAGGAATACGAGCCATTGAGATTTGATTTCCGAGATGAAGACTTGATGTGCATTACGAAAAAAGAATGTGAGCCATCCAAAGAGAAGTCATGGGAGATGAGCTTTGATGGTGCATCGAATGCATTGGGGTATGGGATTGGAGCAGTCTTAGTATCACCAGAAGGGAATCATTATCCGTTCACTGCCAGGTTGAATTTCTTCTGTACTAATAACATGGCAGAATATGAGGCATGTATCATGAGATTTTGTACAGCTATTGAACGAAACATCAAAATCTTAGAGGTGTACGGGGACTCAGCATTGGTGATATACCAAATCCGTGGAGATTGGGAAGTGAGATATTCGAAATTAGTTAAACACAACGATCTAGTGGCAGGATTAATTAAAGAATTCAAAGAAATAACTTTTAATTACTTCCTACGAGAAGAAAACCAATTGGCTGATGCCCTAGCCACTTTGGCTTCAATGTTCAAAACGAACAGAGAAACAAAAATAATGCCTCTTCAAATGAGCATATATGAAGTCCCTGCACATTGTTTCAACATTGAAAAAGAGCCAGATGGGCGGTCATAGTTCCATGATATCTTAGAATATGTCAAGAATCAAAAGTATCCTGAACAGGCAAATGAGAACGATAAAAGAACAATCAGAAGAATGGCAGTAGGATTTGTTCTTGATGGGGACATTCTGTACAAAAGAGGAAAAAATCAAGTGCTCTTGAAATGCGTGGATGCTGTTGAAGCCAGAAAAATACTTGAAGATGTCCATGAGGGAATTTGCGGGACACATGCCAATGGTTTCACTATGGCCAGGAAGATTATATGACTTGGTTATTACTGGCTGACGATGGAAAGTGACTGCATTAGTTATGCACGAAAGTGCCACAAATATCAAATTTATGGTGATAAAATTCATGTAGCCCCTTCGCCCCTTCATGTCATGATTTCTCCATGGCCTTTTTCTATGTGGGGGATGGATGTTATAGGGCCAATTTCCCCAAAAGCTTCTAATAGATACCGGTTCATTTTTGTGGTTATTGATTACTTCACAAAATGGATAGAAGCCGCTTCGTTTGCCAATGTGACGAAAACTGTAGTTTGCAGGTTTTTGAAAGAGGAAATTATTTGTAGGTATGGTTTGCCTGAAAGAATCTTTTCAGATAACGCCTTGAATCTGAACAACAAGATGATGAAGTGTGTGAGCAATTTCAAATAAAGCATCATAACTCATCACTCTATCGCCCGAAAATGAACGGAGCTATTGAAGCGGCCAACGAGAATATTAAGAAAATTATTGGGAAAATGACCGAGACATATAAAGACTGGCACGAGAAGCTACCATTTGCTTTGTATGCATATCGCACATCTGTACGGACATCTACGGGAGCAACTCCTTTCTCTCTGGTCTATGGAATGGAAGCTGTGCTATCTATTGAAGTTGAGATCCCTTCTCTACGAGTCTTAATGGAGTCGAAATTAGAGGAAGCAGAATGGGTTCGAGTTTGATATGACTAGTTAAACCTCATCGAAGAAAAACGTTTAAAGGCAATTTGTCACGGACAGATGTACCAGAAGAGAATGATCGCGGCCCATGACAAGAAAGTACGGCCAAGAGAATTCCGCGAAGGAGGACTCGTGTTGAGAAAGATCCTCCCAATACAAAAAGGAGGAAAATGGGCACCAAATTGGGAAGGACCATATGTCGTAAAGAAGGCTTTCTCGGGTGGAGCTTTGATTCTCACTGAGATGGATGGGAAGGTGTTACCGAATCCAGTGAACTCAGATGCTGTGAAGAAATATTATGCCTAAAAAAAAGAATCAAGGTGAAAACCCGAAAAGGGCGTCTTGATTAACACAAAAGATTAGGATGAAAACCCGAAAGGGCATTCTAATGAAGCAAACACTGGGCTTGAAAAGCAAGGCGTTTTGAACGGTGGGTCAAACAGCGAGACTACAGTATTTGAAGCATTTCTGAAAACTCGAAATCTTCTACGCAAGAAGCAATGCTTGAAAAGATTCTTGATTAAGAAATGTGGAAGAGTTCATGCGTTGAAAATCTAAGCATTTGTATCCGCTGAATGGAATCCCCTTTCTTTTATTACACTTTTCAATATTCTTGGTTAACCTTCTTTGTTTGTCACCTTTGAAATAAATAAATGGAGGTATCCCTTTTGTACCTACCTGACCATTCTCATGCATCTCACTATGCGGTTTATTTAAATGATAAATAGTGAAATGATATACTCTAGAAAAAAGAAATGTTGAACATTATCCGGATAAGAATTTGATAAGTACAAGAGTCTCAAAGTAAGGACAAAGTTCAACCAGGGGCAAAAGAGTGATATCTGAGAAATACAGATTACTCATAAAGCCGGAGAACGGGTACAAAGCTTGAAAAGAAAGTCAAGAGCCGAAGTAACGAATGCAGATCATTACAAAAATCGTGACGAAAAAGGATATACGACAAACATGCCTAAGGCGCATAGCATAATCATATAGGCATAAAGGCATTTAAGACAAACATGTGCATATCATGATAACATCATGTATGACATATACAGGTACTCCAGTAGAGCAAGAGGATGTGATGATAGCTGTACTGAATCAAAGGAAAAGACACCTGAGTTCCACCAGATGACATGTTTTGGTATTTTGATGTTTTTATTTCTGTTTTCAAAAATCAACTCATATTGCGAGAGGTGAGTTGAGCCTCAAGACACGTTGAGGTATTTTCAAATTCTGTTTTTCAAAAAAAAAATCAACTCATATTGCGAGAGGTGAGTTGAGTCTCGGGTCTCACGTCGAGGTATTTTCAAATTCTGTTTTTCAAATTCTACTTTTCAAAAATCAACTCATATTGCGAGAGGTAAGTTGAGCCTTGGCTCACACGCCAAAGTATTTTCAAATTCCGTTTTTCAAATTCTACTTTTCAAAAATCAACTCATATTACGAGAGGTGAGTTGAGCCTTGGCTCACACGCTAAGGTATTTTCAACTCCTATTTTTCAAAAAAATCAACTTATATTGCGAGAGGTGAGTTGAGCCTCGGGTCTCACGTCGAGGTATTTTCAATTTCTGTTTTTCAAACTCTACTTTTCAAAAATCAACCCATATTGCTAGAGGTGAGTTGAGCCTTGGCTCACACGCCAAGGTATTTTCAATTCCTGTTACGTTTTCAAAAATCAACTTATATCGCGAGAGGTGAGTTGAGCCTCGGGTCACATGTTGAGGATAAAGATTGAAGTTAATCGAAGACACAGATTTTGCCTCCTTGAAGTTGCAGTGGAGTTGATCGAAGTTGCATTGGAGCATATTGAAGTTGCAGATCTTATCTTCCTGAAGACATAGTGAAGCAAATCGAAGACATAAATCTCATATCCTTAAAGTTGTAGCGGAGCAGACTGATCACAACAAACCTTATCTCTCCAAAATTGCGGTAGAGCGGATCGAAGCTACAAGTCATGTCTCTGTGAACTCACAGTGGAATGATCAAAGTAACAAGATGCGGCGGACTAGAAAGATATTACCTGAATAAGAAGGGCAACAAAGAAGTTAATACTTGGCAAGACCAGGAAAAATTGGCCTTTCTTTGTGTCTTTGCTATATTCCCGTTACACGACAATGAGCAAAGAGGGATAGCTATTGTAAGCCAATTTGACCCAACTTTAAACCCATTTACAATAACCCAATTACCAGCCCAAATTAAACTAAACATAACCCATCTAAATTAAACCCACTAACCCAAAACTAAACCTACCCAATCAGCCTACATCCACCAAAAAACCCCAACCCACTAAACTAACCCAACTACCCACCCCCATTACATTAGCCCAAAACCAAACCTAAACTAATTAAAAAAAAAACCTAGCAGCCCAACCTAACCCCAGCCCAAACAAAATCAGAAAAAGAAAAAACCCTAGCCTTTCCCCCTAGTCGCCGCTTCTGTCCCATAACCTTTGTCAACCCCCATTCCACCGTTCAACCACCACCTGCAAAACAAAGAGAACACACAAGCAGCAAAAACAGATTAGAGAGCAATGTAAACGGCTATATAAGCCGAACAAAGTGATGTAAAAAGGGGATTTTTTTCGAATAAAAAAGGAAAACACAAATCAATACAAAAAACCGAATATTGAGAAGCAATCGGATAGAAAAATAGAAAGGTGATTCTTTGTTTCTTTACTGCTATTATTCTTAGATAAGCATAAAAAATATCAACTCTTACCTTGTTTTGAAGGGGGGTGATCGGAGAGTTTAGAACCGAGAAGTTTTTTTATTTCCACCGGCTTTCGTGAGGTTTTTGGGTACCTTAACTACGGATCTAGGGTGAGGGGAGTAAAAAGGAAAAAAAGGGGTCAATTTTGCACTTCCGGCCGCCGTCTACGGCGGTCGCCGGTGACAGACGGACAGTGGTCCGATCACTGGAAATCGCCCATGCCCAGAGCATCAAAACCCTTTCCCTTTTTCTTTTGTTTTTCAAAACCATAGCTGAAAATGAATTTTAAAAAAAAACTTGTCTTTTATACCATTTACAAAACGGCATCGTTTTGGCTTAGTGCCTGCTGATATAAAATGGCGTCGTTTTGGAGTAAAGCGGGTCGACACGACCCATCCCAATCAGGATCCCCATGTTTTCGTTTGACGGGTTAATTGCGCGAATAGTCCTTCCGCATTTTATTATTTTGGAATCGGGTTTCTTTTAAATTTTAATTTACCCTATAATTTGTTTTGGTTTTTGATTTAGTCCCCCATGAAACGCGCGTTTTGGGGTTTGGGAAAATTCCTCGTTTGGTCCCCCTACGTCTCACGCGCATTCAAATGAGCCATTCCTTATTTTTTTATTACGAATTCGCCCCAAACTTTCTGTTTCAATTTCGATTTAATCCTTTTTTAATTGTTTAGCTATTTTTTTATTAAATTAGTTAATTTTATTATTTTTGCTATTATTTATATTACTATTTCCTATTATTATTATTGTTACTAATATCAATCTATTACTATTATCATTATTCATTATTTTTATCCTCATTATTATTACTACTACTATTACTTCTATGAATATACTATTATTATTATTTTAAAATATTATCATTTCCTGTTTTATTTTTGTAACTTAATGCATTAGTATTGTTATCTTTATTTTTTATTTTTATTTTTATTGTCGTCATTAATATTATTACTATTATTATTATGTAATAGTGTATACTTTTTATGTACGTATATGTATATACATATTTATATATGGTGTTACTTTATTACTTTATTACTTTATTACTTTATTTTAATATCTTTATTATATTTTCTTTTTATATTTCAATATTATTATTATTATCATTATTACTATATATTAGTGTATATTTTTTTTATATATGTATATTTTTTAATATATTTATGTAGCATTATTATTAGTCATTTTTTATTCCTAATAAATATATATTATATAAATATTTTAATATTATATTATATATATATTTTTCATATATATTATGTATATATGTTTTTAATATTATATTTTATATATATTATTATGTATATATTTTAATATTATTAGTTATATATCTTTTATACTATTATATGTATATTTCTAATACTATACTGTATATTTCTAACACCATTATTATTTATATATATGTACGTATTTATGTAGCGTATGAATAGCTTTTTTTATATATTACTATCATTTCGAAATATATGTATATATTGTATATATTTTGTATATATATTATATATTTTTAATGTTATTTGTTATATATTTCTTTTACTATTCCATGTATATATTTTTATATCATCTCATGTACATATTCTTGAATACTATGTTATATATATATATTTGAATACCATATTATGTATATATTATTATATCTATTTTATCCTTATTATATTTATTATTAATATTAGTACATGTATTTTATTATATGGGTATATATATACTTTTTATATATAGTATTATTTTCATATATCGTTATATTTATTATTATACCTACTATTTTCACTATTGTCACTTATTATTTTATTTTAATATTATTATGTGTTATTTGGTGTACATACATCTTATTATTA
This sequence comes from Gossypium hirsutum, assembly GCF_007990345.1. NCBI lineage: Eukaryota > Viridiplantae > Streptophyta > Magnoliopsida > Malvales > Malvaceae > Gossypium > Gossypium hirsutum. The sequence goes on along the minus strand of NC_053428.1, from coordinate 96,336,576 downwards.
TTATTATTATAATTATTATTATTATTAGTATATGTTTATATGTATATATCTTTAATATATATGTATATGTTTATGCAGTATTATTAATAATTGTTTTGTAACATTATTATTATTTCTAATATGTATATATATATTAATAACTATTTTATGTATATACTTTTAATATTATTATGTATTTATTTTAATACATATATATATATGAACATATTTATGTAGTATTATTAATATATTTTTTATGTTATTAGTATTTCTAATATATATTGTACATGTTCATTTTATATATATTATCTATATATATATTATTTAGTATTATTATGTATACACTTTTCATTCCTATTATTACGTATATAATTTAATATATATATATAGCACTATTAGTATTTTTAATATTATGTTTACGTCACTTCACTTATTATTATATGTTTATATATATGTTTGTCTCTATTTCGTGTTTAATACTATTATTATCATGTTTAATATCGCATATATTGTCATTGTTTTTAATATTATTGTCATATTTATTATTTGCTTCGATGTATTTCTAACCCTTTTATTTTTTGTTTCCCGCCCATTTTATATTATTTTGCTATTCACCACTTTAGATATTTTTATTCATGTTTTTTTACTAATTTCAATAAATAAGGCGATGAACCGATTTAACATTAAGTCATCGATTTCATCGCTATGTTGGGTGAAATTCGTCGGCTCGTGTTAAAAAACTGGACACCCTTCTAAAAAATCAAAAACTAGAAAATTCTCATTTTTCAATCGGATCACGATTAAATGTCAAATTGAATTCGTATTTTTGAAAATCAAGACAACACCTGTTTAATAAAGATACCAATTTTGGGCGTCGCGAGGGTGCTAATACCTTCCTCGCACGTAACCGACTCCCGAACCCAACTTTACTTTGGTTTTTGACGTAGACCTAAATTCGACCTTCTTTTTGTTTAAAAAATGAATTTTCTTTTAAAATAAGAGGATTTATCAGGTGTCCGATCACACCTAGGAAAAAGGATCGATGGCGACTCCCCTTTTTTTTTAAATGTAAAGTCGATTTTTAAATTTTCAATAAATTGACTCAACTAACGACCGAAAGCAAAAAAATTTTACGTCGCTACAGCTGGCGACTCCACTGAGGATCTTATTTTTGAGAGTTGAGTCGAATTAAACGCGTGTTGTCAAAATTTTTGAATTTCCTTGTTCAAATTAATAATTAGTCGTGATCCTCAAAATTTTGTTTTCAAAAAAAAATCACGCATTTGCATCATGTTGTAAATATTTTTTTCTAACTTGTTTTATCCTTTTGCTTCTCAGCTCTAAGTCTTTATAGTTTTAGCTTCTTTTAGTTTTAAAAAAACCGAAAAGGTTTGTGAGTTTCTCCCCACACACCGAGCACTTGCATTTTTGTATAACATGAGCTCTCTACCCGGGCTCCGTCCGCTTAAATGGAAGTAAACGCTATGCCTTCGTGAGTTAACTCGTCCCTCCGCACAGGCTAGTGAATACTTCCGGGTTACATATGACTTATGCTTTCGTGAGTTAACTTGTTCCTCCGCATAGGCATAAGTGAATGTAATCCCTCGAATTGAACTCGTGAGCCTGTGATGGGCTACGACCGAGGCTTTGTACTAGTCTTAGTAGACGATAGTGGGAACAATTCGAGTACCTGTCTAGAACTGAAACTGCATATAGTGAACCATATGAGCCACCTAACTAGAGCCTTGCCGAACCTCCGTCCGTTAATAATCACCAAAATAAACACACAGGAGAAACGCCTCTTACCTTTCATTTCCTTTACATTTACACTGTTTATACAAAAGAATTGAACCGGATAGCTTAATTTGTTGAAGTTTCCATAGTTTTTCTCAGTTTATATTTGTTGTGATTACTAACCAAGGTTGTTTGTCTTTATTTTTATGTTTCATCACGCATCGTAGGCATCTTGATTAGGAAGGTGTTGATAAGAGATTGGTTGCAAAAAATGGGTTTCTGATGGAGGAGTCAATTACGCAAGTAACCGAGAAAAATGTCGTGGTTCGAGACTGGTCTTTGAAAACCCAGAAATTAAAAGGGGACAGTTTAGCGGAAGGATGTATCTCCAATCTTCCCGAAAATGTAACTTTGAACGTTCGTCAGAATAACCTCGAAGACTTTACTCAGATTTGGAAATAGTGGGACTCAGATACTAGGGAGATTTTCACTGAAAAGTACGGGGATATAGCTCACTTGATCGCCGTCAATGTAGACGAACAGTTGATTCAAGCCATGATTCGATTCTGGGACCCAGCGTACCAATGTTTCACTTACAATCATGAAGATATGACTCCGACCATAGAAGAATATGCTGCTTTTCTTCGTGTTGACATTGTACAATTCAACAAGATATATGTGAAAGAGCCTAAGCCAATGACCTTCAAGAAAAAGCTAGTGAGGTTGACCGAAATGACCGATATATGTGCTGAAAAATAGATAAAGAAAAAGAATGAAGTCAGTTGTGTTCCATGGTTTTCTCTGCGAAACTTAGTTCAAAACCATCCAGATATTGCGAAGAGAATGGATCTGTTTTCAAACCATCTATTTTTATAATATTAATTTCGCTTAAAATTTTCCTTCTAAATTATGTCACATAAAATCTAACATGCCATTTAAAGGTTAAATTAACAATTTAGTAACGGAAGAACCTAATTGATATTTCCTTAATAGTTTGGGGATGTAATTAGACTGGTTTGAAGTTTAGGGATCAATATAGAATGAGGTTTATAGTTTAGGGATGTTTGATGCAATTAACTCTACTTAAAATTTTGTTTGTTTCTAAAAAATTGAATTTCATATCAATAATTAGTAAAAATTGGAGTGGAGTGGAGAGATAATCGAATTGTATCTAATATCTATAGAGATGGAGGAATTCAACATCTGGAAAGGTAATAATGATTTTAAAGAATGTGTTAACATGAAGATCGAAGAGTTTGTGGATTATTTCAACATTTTCTTATTATTATTATTATTATTTATTACAAAACGAACCTCTGTTTCATTGTTGTCTTTTTTGACTTTTCCCAAAAGCGAGCAGGTGCTACCGTTGTCTACAAGACTTTGATAGGAAAGCTTCTTGCCCCAAAATAGAATTGGTTTAAGGGCTAAATTAGTTATTAATCTTTTAAATTACATCTCTTGACGAAAGTTAATGGATGAGCGGTCAAAATGTAATAATTCGATAATATTAATGACTATTACATAACTTTTAAAAGTTCATGCGGTCATTGAGAGCACTAAAAATATCCTATTCCTTATTAAACAATGAAAAAGAATAGTAAAGGGGAAGTAGGGTCGAATCCTCAGGGACCGAATTGTACGAATGCTTGTTTCTCGAAATCCTAGACAGAATCGTGCCCAAGAAAACTTGCATTCCTGAAAAAAAACAGAATTTTAAAGTTTTGATCTGGGAGAGAAATAAAATAAAAACGAAATTAAAAGTTGAATTGAAATTACGAAATTAAATAAATTGAGAAAATTAAAATGGAGAAAATAAACAGAGTTTGGGGAAAGAGAGAGTTTCTTATGTGGTGAGATTCCAGCCTCCGGTTGTCTCAATTCGCATTGGGTTTAATTCTTGGCTTTTAAGTAACCCTTTTCAAGCAGAATAAGCCAGTTATAGTGGAAGAGGACGCCTACGACCACCAGCTCCAAGAATTTAGACTTAAAATTTGGTGGAACTTGACTCTAGCCAATAATCGCTTTTGTGGGACTATCTTTTATTAGATCATCACTTCTCAACGGCAAATACCACGCCATTTTGTCTCTTGGACTCGCCAACCTCTGATGCACAAAGCCAATGAATCGACTGTGCAACCTTCCCAAAATGTACAAAGCGGTCGTTCCTTGCACAAGTTGAAAAGATCACCTATTAAGGGACATGGACAGAAGCGTCAGCCCCGTAATGCGGAGAAGTGATAAATACCTTGTTGAGAAGGTTAAGTGCGGATTCTAAGCCTCATGAACCTTTTTGGGGAATTTTGACAACCTTTGGCTAGATTAGATTTAATGGCTCATGGTTTTTGGGGAAAAACAAGAAATAATGGAAAGGGAATTTTTATTGAAAGAAAATACGGAAAGAATAAAAAGACTAAATTTATGGGGGAGAGAATGTTTACAGCAAAAGATGGACCAAATTTGTGTCACATTATAAGAAACCTAGCCTATTCCTAATTAAATTCTAAAAGATAAATACAAATAAATAAAGATAATTAAAGATAAATAAAAATAAATCCTAAACTTAAATCTAAATAATTATCTTTAATAATTATCTTAATATAATTAAACATTAAATAGAGTCTTGTGCTATAAAATCTCTTCTTTTGCATTTTTCCCCCAAAAGTCTTCCACACTTTGCATTTTCTGCACCACTTTTCTCCTACTTCGCATGTTGGCCAATTTTATCTTCAAATTTACACTTTTTCCTTAAATTTACTTTTGCCTTCAATTTAGTCCCTAAAAGATAAAAGAGCATAAAATAGCCCAAATTAGTAAGATCATACTCAAAATAAATATGCAATTAGCACATAAAAATATGTTGTTCTAGAATATTATCAAATTCCCCCTACTTAACCCATGCTTGCCCTCAAGTATGGTTCCTGTCCACGATGAAAATTAGATCCTGCCATGAAAGAAATACTACTCCAAAGTTTTATAAAAATTAGTCAAAAGGCATACGAAAAATAAAGAGAACCTTAGTTTGATTTAAGTAAAATTGAAAAAGTGTTTCAATTAACACATAGAAAAATTAAGATCAACTTGGATTATTTCGTGAAAATTAGGTAATTTACCAAACCTATCAAGACACCTTATTTGTTTCCACCTTTAGTCACCAAATGCTATTTTATTATTAATACTTTTTTTCTTTTTTTTCTCCTTTTTTTGTTTTTTAGTTATTTATTTATTTAATGTTGCTTAAGAATATATTGAACCTTTTGACGCGAAATAGGATGACGACCCAAACACCCTACCCCGGTTACTCAGCTAGTCACGTCTTAAGCTGCACTCATAACCACGGAAACATTATTATTATTAAACGAAATTTTAATTCTAGAGGACTTAAGAAAAACAATCAAGTGTCAAAAATAAGTTTCAGTAGCCACCTTAATAGTCATGAACATATTTTAAGCATGCAATTGTATTAGGTGTCCTCTTGTATTTAGACTTAATCAAATTTACTAAAATCAAAATAGGGTTAAATCCATTAATCATAATTATTTTAACTAAAAGAAATAAAACAGTAGAGATGAAATCTATCAAGCAAAATCATAATTAACTTTGTAGATAAGAATCATGCATGGAGGTCAAACAGTGGTCAAGTCATGGTCAAATTCTTGGGCATGAAAAGAGGTAGAATATTCTTAAAAAAATAAATATGGGCAGAAACGGGCATAAGGAGTAGCAACAGTACCACAACAGTAAAAGCAGTAGATAAAATGACAGAAATAATGAGGAATGCCTCCCCCTACTTAAAACACATTGTCCTTGATGTGAAAAATAATATTAATAAATATATGAAAAGAAAGAGTTTAGAACACTCCCCATGTCGTCACTATCGTTTATGCAAAGATGCAAGGAGGAGAAGGTTTGGCGTCGCGTGGAGAGGAAGGAGGAGAAGGCGTTCGTCAGCTAAGTTGACGAGTTGGGGAATTGACGCCAACGGCTATTCACGATGAAGGATGGTTCGGCGGCGGCTTGGCTTCGGGTTCTCACTATGGTGTTGGAAAAATTAGCGGTGGAGGGGGTAGAAGGAAGGCGCGGCGACTGATGGGGGTTTGTGTGAAAAATGGGATAAATTGTTAGGGTTTGGGGGTGTATAGGAGGGATGTTTGGCTGCAGGTTTTGGGTAGTCATGGGCAGGGATATGCTATTCCTGGTTGGAATAGGGGCAGGATAAGGGCTGTTTGCATACAAATATTTTGTTTCTCTCATTTTTCTCTCTATTTTCATTTTGGTTACCTAGACAGAAAAAGAGAATTTTATCAATATCCAAAAATAAAGTAATAAATAATAAAATAAAATAATAAATACTAATAAAGTGAAATAAAATAATAAATACTAATAAAATGGAACAAAAAATAATTAATAAAAATTAAGAAAAGTAAAAAATAAAGGTTGGGTTGCCTCCCAATAAGCGCTTGTTTAACGTCGTTAACTTGACGCCTCAACTAGTATTGGGGCTGTTCCAGTTGGATTCTTTCGTTCGTATGGGTTTGGAAATTCGCCTTTTTTTATCACATCCACCATAATTGGGTTTAATCGTCCTTGCACCTTTTTTCTTGGTTTCATATTTTCCTCCAAGCGGTTGATCCCTTTTAAGTCGGCAATGGTTTCATCATTCTCCAAAAATATGAATATGAGATTCTCAGGAAGTGGTTTTAATTTCGGATATGGTGCCTGCACAACAGAAAGTAGAAGTTTAGTATCCATAAGAGCCAATAATTTATTAACAAATTCAAAATCATCAAATATCATTCTAGATTTATCTCCATAAGATGACTCAAAAGTTTTTTCTACTGATGAGTCAATTATATCGACACGGTTTACGTCCAAGACTTTACTTGGGTGACTAATAGTACCAAAAACGTTATACTTCACGATCTCCCTGTCAAACTCCATCGTGAGGGTTCCACTTCGTACGTCAATCTTAGTATTTGTAGTACTAAGGAAAGGTCGCCCCAACAAGATGACTGAAGACCTAGGAGCGTTATCCTCCTCCATTTTTATCACATAGAAATCTGCAGGGAAGATAAGCCTATTGACTTTGACTAATACGTCCTCAAGGACTTCTTTGGGATGCACAATGGACCTGTCTGTCAACTGAATGATAACACCTTTCTTTGTCAAAAAACCTGCGTTAAGTGATTCATAAATAGAAAAAGGCATGACATTTATGGAGGCCCCCAAATCAGACATAACCTTCTTAATTCCAATGCCCTATTTTGCATAGTATTGCAAACATTCCCCTATCTTTACATTTCGCTGGCATTTTCTGCTGTAACACTGCAGCTACATTCTCAGCAACACTTACCTTTTCATTACCTGTTAATTTTCATTTGTTGGTGCAGAGTTCTTTAAGGAACTTGGCATACCGCGGAATTTGTCTTATGGCATCCAACAGTGGTATATTGATCTCGACATTTCTGAATGTTTCAAAGATCTCATTGTCTTCTTTGCTATTTCGACATTGATTTAATCATCCTGGAAATGGAGGTTGAATTTTCGGTAATGGGGGTTTCTCTTGGACCTATTCATCACTTTGGGGATTTTTCTAGGCGATTTCTTGGCCAAGATTCCTACCAAGAATTGGTTCCAGTACCTTTCCACTTCGCAATGTCACTGTATTTGCTTGTTGGCTTGGATTAGGTTCTGTTTGTGACGGCAGCTTCCCTTGAGAGTTTAATTTCTCAATTGATATGGTCAATTCTCTTATATATTCCTTTGTTTCTTTTTGGAAATTAAGATTTTGCTGTTTGAAATCAAAGAAATTAGCTGCTAATTTATTGACCAAAGTTTTTAGAGAATTACCTGAATCTTGTGGCTGTTGTGGAACCCGATTTTGGTATGGCTGGTTATATCGTGGGTTGGCTCCATAACTTAAGTTAGGGTGGTCCCTCCATCCTAGGTTGTAGGTGTTAGCGTAAGGGTCATATCGCCTTTGTGGTGGCCCAGGGAAATTTGCCACAGCATCTAAATGAGTCATAGTATCATCATACAGACTAGGACATGCATCAGTTGTATGTTTAGGTGTAGCACATATTCCGCATACTCAGGCTGATTTTTCTTTTTCTGCAACAAGAGAATTCACAATATTAGTAAGTCTATCAAGTCTATCCTCAATGGTAGAATTACTTAGCTGGTGAACCCTTCTAGGGGGTTCAGGATTGGTTCGAAATTGCTGAGAATTTGCAGCCACCATGGGGATCAAGTCTCTTGCTTGTTGAGGAGTCATGTTGACCAACGCTCCTCTACTAGCGGCGTCTATCATATTCATCTCCATGGGTTTCAGACCTTCGTAAAAGTATTGGAGGAGAGATTGCTTTGTTATACCATGTTGTGGGAAACTTGCACACAACTTCTTAAATCGCTCCCAATAATTTTAAAGAGACTTTGTTTCTTTTTGTCTTATTTCAAGAATTTCTCTTCTTAACTCAACTGCTCGTGATGCTGGAAAAAAACCTATTGAGAAATAAACAAGAAAGATCAGCCCAAGTTGTAATAGATCCATGAGGTACGTAAAATAGCCATTCCCTAGCTCAATCTGCTAGGGAGAAAGGAGAAGTACGCAATTTGATTTGATCCTCAGTTACTCCTTGAGGTTTCATACTAAGGCAAACCATATGGAACTCTTTCAAGTGCTTGTGAGGATTTTCATTTTGCAACCCAAGAAAAGTTAGCAGAAGTTGGATTAAGCCTGTCTTCAATTTAAAACCAGTATCCATAGTAGGATACGCAATGCACAATGGCGATTGTTCTGTCGAAGCTTCGGCCAGTTGCCGAATCGTTTGAGCCATTGGTTGATGTGGTAAATTAGGGTTTTTGTTAACCTTGGTGTTAAGCACTTCTTCTGGTGAATTGACTTCTACCTTTTCACTTTCAAATGTTTGAGTAGGGTTTTCGTTAACCCTAGACTCTGCTTCATTGTCGATTCTGATTTCTGGCAGTGGATTACTTTGAGTCCCAACCACCGCTGACTGCTTTTTCCTTAGCTTTATTTCCTTGCGATTAGCTCTCGCAGGCTTTTCAATCTCCGAATCAAACGTAAGAGTACCTAGAGTAGATCTGGTTATAAGAAACAAAAAACAAGATTAGTATGTTGCTAGTCCTCGTCAACGACGCCAAAATTTGATACGGTCATTGAGAGCACCAAAAATATCATATTCTCTATTAAACAATGAAAAAGAATAGTAAAGGGGAAGTAGGGTCGAATCCTCAGGGACCGAATTGCACGAATGCTTATTTCTCGAAATCCTAGGTAGAATCGTGCCCAAAAAAACTTATGTTCCTAAAAAAAATAAAAAAAATAGAATTTTAAAGTTTTGATCTGGGAGTGAAATAAAATAAAAACGAAATTAAAAGTTGAATTGAAATTACGAAATTAAATAAAATGCAAAAATTAAAATGGAGAAAATAAACAAAATTTGGGGAAAGAGAGAGTTTCTTATGTAGCGAGATTCTAGCATCCGGTTGTCTCGATTCGCCTTGGGTTTAATCCTTTGCTTTTAAGTAACCCTTATCAAGCAGAATAAGCCAGTTATAGTGGAAGAGGACGCCTACGACCACTAACTCCAAGAAGTTAGACTTAAGATTTGGTGGAACCTGACTCTAGCCAATAATCGCATTTGTGAGACTATTTTCTACTAAATCATCACTTCTTAACGACGAATACTACACCATTTTATCTTTTGGACTCGCCAACCTCTGACGCAGAAAGCCAACGAACCGACTGTGCAACCTTCCCTAAATGTACAAAGCAGTCGTTCCTTGCACAAGTTGAAGAAATCACCTATTAAGGGACATGGACGGAAGCGTCAGCCCGTAATGAGGAAAAGCGATGAATGCCCTGTTCAAAAGGCTAAGTGCGGATTCTAAGCCTCATGAACCTTTTTGAGGAATTTTGACAACCTTCGGCTAGATTAGATTTTGTGGCTCATGGTTTTTGGAGAAAAACAAGAAATAATGGAAAGGGAATTTTTATTGAAAGAAAATATGGAAAGAACAAAAAGACTAAATTTATGGGGGAGAGAGTATTTATAGCAAAAGATGGACCAAATTTGTGTCACTTCATCCCCTATTTATAGTATTAAGAAACCTAATGTATTTCTAATTAAATTCTAAAAGATAAATACAAATAAATAAAGATAATTAAACATAATTAAAGATAAATAAAAATAAATCCTAAATTTAAATCTAAATAATTATCCTTAATAATTATCTTAATATAATTAAACATTAAATAGAGTCTTGTGCTATAAATTCTCTTTTTTTGCATTTTTGCCCCAAAAGTCTTCCACACTTTGCATTTTCGACACCATTTTTCTCCTACTTCGCATGTGTGGCCCATTTTATCTTCAAATTTATGTTTTTCGCCCTTAAATTTACTTTTTCCTTCAATTTAGTCCCTAAAAGACAAAAGACCATAAAATAGCCCAAATTAGTAGGATCATACTCAAAATAAACATGCAATTAGCATATAAAAATATGTTGTTCTAGAGTATTATCAAAAGTTAAGTGATAAAAATATAAATTTAAAATTTTTAAGGGCTATTTGTGTATTTTACGCTATTTCTTTTAAAAAGCTAGGTAGGAGGATTAAAAAATGAATATTTGAATTAAATTTCAAATAGAACTTCAAAAGAAAACTACAATTATGTAACCTGCAATGCTTCTTCAATTTGTGTGTAGGCTCAATAACTGAAGTTGATTAGTGGCAGACCAAAGAGAAATCAAACCTTAATTTGCAATTGATAACAAAAAAGAAAAGTGCTTTACGATTGATCTTCTGAATTCTATATTGAGTCCAAAGGGCTTCCATCACAAGTATTTTTATGTTATTTTCTGTCAAAGTTTTACCCCTTTTTCTTTTTTTTTTCTTGGAATTTCAAGAAGGGATAGTAAAGTTGGCTTGATTAGTTCATGCCATTTTAAAACACTGTTTATTGCACTGCAGTTTGATTGTTGTTTAATTCTATTGTTATCACACTTTGGGTCTTACTAACTATTAAAACAAAATAGATTTTCAATCAATTTCGGAACTTTTTTCTTTGAATAATTCGACTGAATTTTATTGATCAGAATCAAATAACATAATGGGGAAGAGTTTCTATAAAATTTTGAAACTAAAACCTAAGAAAAGAGAAATTAATAAAAAAGGAGAAACGGCCCAAAAAAGAGTAAATGGCCCATGATAAAATAAATAAACTAAAAAAATAAAGCTAAATAAAGAAATGGGAAACCTAATCTAGTCACTGTTAATAGCTAGTATCCATTAATTGTTTGTCTTTTCGAATCTCTATACCAGCACTTCAATCGATAGCAAGTTCAAAAAAAATCTTTCATTTCTACTATCCTTATCTTTTCATATCTTCTATGGAGACTCCTCAATCTAGGTGTCTCGTCCATCTCTCCTCCTGTTCGCGTTGAAGGTGGACGATATCTGCTCCCTCCAGGTACTTTTCTTCTCCTTTTCTTAATGCTTCTTTTGCAAGTTCGTGGGCATAACCATTTCCTGATCTTTGAACAAAATGGAAATTGATTTATTGGAATTTTTTTTTTTGCTTTGAATGTCTCAGATAATCGCCCCTATAACTGACTTGTCTGTCTCTGTTGAATTACTTTTCTTTATGACCGTTGTTGAATCCCCTAAAATGTCTACTGATTGAAAACCCAATGAGATGCCTAACTTTACTGCTTGTAACTTTGCATGTGCCTCTTCCATAAACGGAGACAATATTGTAGAATGGAGGACTGTTTTCGAGGCTAAAAACTCACCCATCTCCCCCCAAACCACCAGACCCGAGGTCGATCTATCAAAAGCTGCGTCAAAATAAATAGCTACTCTTGCGTTCCTTTATTCCCGTCTTTTTTCTACAACCATATGAAGTAAGTGGTTTTTCCTCCAATCCATTGATCTCTGCTATATAACTTTGGACTCGGTTCGATAAATCTCTTCCTGTCATTATTTTCCCCTCATGAACTAACTGATTTCTTGAACTCCAGATTGTCCAAACACCACAACAAAATAGCCGACATTGTTTGCTGTTACCCATGGTGAAAACCCAGGTAAGCCATTCCAACAAACCTTGAATATTAATATTAATGACCCATGAGAGATTTAAATTCTTCCATGTCTATGTTATTGTAGGGAATTGTCGAAAAATGTGGTTGCTATCTTCTTTCGCATTTCGACACCGAGGACAGGAAATATTTGCAGCCACTCTTCTTAATCTGAGATTTGTTAGAGTAGGAATAAAGTTCCAGGAAATACGCCATATAGCGATAGCAATTTTTGAAGGGAGATTTAAATTTCATAGCTTTTTGTAGAAATTTTTTGTTTCTGCCTATATTAAATAAGCATTAAGATCCATATTAGCCTATTGTAATAGCTTGTAGGCACTTTTGACTGAAAATTCGCTAAAATGTTCTCCTCGCCAGACTTGAAAATCATCATGTTCATCTTCTGCCAAAGGAATTTGCAAAATCTTCTGTGTTGTGTCCGCTTGAAAGGTATTAACTATTAGATCAATCTTCCATTTTCTTGTTGAAGCATTAATTAGGTCCGAAACTAACTCTATTTTTGTATTGTAGGAATTATCATTGATTCTATTTGTAACAACTCCCGATACCCACCGATCATTCTAAATAGATATTTGATCTCCCCTACTGACTCGCCAACATAGGTCATCTTGCAGTAACCCTTTTGCTGTCCAAACGCTCTTCCAAGTAAGTGAAGGTAAACTCCCTAACTGTGCATTGATAAAGTCTGAATTTGTGTAGTATTTGGCTTTTAAGACCATTGCTAATAAAGAATATGGAAAGTTAATAAGGTGTAACACCCCTAACCCGTATCCGTCACCAGAATAGGGTTACGAGGCATTATCGGACTCATACACTAGCATTTATATAAAACCGAGTCATAAATTTGTATTCCAAATCAAAACTTTTGAAATTTCACCAAAAAGTCCCTAATATGGGCCTACGAGGCCCATTACATGCTTTAAAAGTGATTTGGAACTCAACCGGTAACTTTAGAAAACTTTGAAAAAATTTTCTTGAAGTTAGGGGCACATGCTCGTGTGGCCAGCTCGTGGGCAGTTCTGACTTGTAAATTCTTAGGCATCAGAGGGGTACACAGCCTGGGCACACGCCCATGTGGCTAGGCCGTGTGGCAATTTAATTTTTCACCATTTTTAAGCCATTTTCACACAATTTTGACATACGAGCGTGTTTGAAACTCGTGTCCTTCACACGACCAAGACACATGGTCGTGTCTTTTTCTCGTGTACTATACTGACTTTACATTTAAGGATGCAGGGGACACATGGTCTACAACATGCCCGTGTGCAAGCCGTGTGTCTCACACAATCTGATCACACGCCCGTGTGACATGCCGTGTGCAACCCTGCACACCTTAAATAGCAAACAATTTAAAATACAATACCCTGCACACCTTGAATAGCAAGCAATTTAAAATACAATCTTTCAACCAGTCCAAAACATAATTAAACATATCTAATACACACTAAAACCACTAGTACAACAATCTATCATATGTATTTTATTTATAAGAACCATTGAAATTAGATCAAAATGAACTATATTATATCATATACTTTATATTATGAGCCAACTATCAACATTCCTTACTAATATCTTTTATACATAAAATATCATCAAAACAACCTGGGTACATGCCATTCTTTAGGTTAAGAAACATCACCAAGTATTTGAGTTCGGGAGTTGGCTTGGATGCTGAGACGTTAGTTATGTTTGTACCTAACATGCGCACGAAAATAAACCGTATGCTGAGTATACACTCAGTGGTATTTCTATAAACCAATACTTTATTTATGCATTTATACTTAAACTATAGAATCCAATAAATAAACACATCATAAGCATTCAATTGATTATCTTCATTTCATAATAACATTTAACATTAGAGTCGAAACCAATAAAATATTCAATTTAGTCTGTATCATTCAGTCTTCAGTGTAGTAATTTACCCCTATTAACATAACTCGGATCTGGACGAATACACGGATCCAACCCACACATTGGGGTAGTATACAGTGTTTCATACAGTAACAATAACAGTAACTGTAGTAGTATCGGTACACAGAGTACCTCATCGAAACGGATCCGGAACAGTATCAATAGGTGACACTTATAGTGCCTCATCGACACAAAGTCGGAATATCCCTGAACACTTCCAATCCTATAGCATGCCAATTATATCTGACTAGCCCGACATTGTTAATAGGGATTTCAGTTTCTTTTAAATTTAAACTTTCACATTTCAAAATAGTACAGTAAGATAACAATACTTACCTCATTTTCATTTTTCATACAACTTAAATAATAGATACAATAAACAATTATTAAGCTCGGTTTATAGAAATACAAACCGTAGTTCTCGAGTTTATTCGTTATCTTCGCTCACTTTCTCTTTTCCCTTCTTTGATGACGTTCCTGGTGCTACGTTAGCTACGAAAAAAAATTAATATTTAAAATTATCAATACATATCATTTAATAACACTCTCTTCTATTTTCCATATAACTTTTACATAAATTCTAATTTAGTCCTTCCACCATAACCATTCTTTCTCTTTAAAACCAATCCCATATTTTTATTCTAATCCATCTTTTACAAGTCTTAACACTTAACTTCGTCTATAAAACATCAATTTTACAATCTTTTCAATTTAGTCCCTATTATAACAAAACTTATATCTCTTTTTACAATTTAATCATTTTCCCACTTCTAACTTGAATTTCCATCACTTTATCTCATAATTCATTCAATTGTTCAACTTAATTAACATCTAAAAATTCACTAACTTTCTAAACTTCAACAAAATTCAAGTAGGGCTTTATTCTAGGATTTCAAAAACATCAAAATTACAAGAAAAGAGACTAAATTGACTTACCAATTAATCTTTAAACCTCAAAACCCTATTTTTCCTTTCTTTTTCTTTTCTTTCTATTTCGTTTTCATTCCCTGCTATTTCTTTTTCTATTTTGTTTCTTTTAACTATTATATTATATTTTTATTATAATAATATATTATATATATTAAATATCTTATACTTAAAATATAAGTAAATACATATATATTTTACATTTGTATAAATACAATTATTACAAATGTATTAATTTATACCACACATTTGTCCCATTTTTGATTTATTTACTAATTTAGTCCCTTCACTTTTCTTTAGTCTATAATTAAACTTTTACCCTATATTCAATCTAGTCCTTTCACTAATTTAGCCTTAATTCAAGCTAATTCGCTTAGCCAAAAATCTAATTAATCACATTACTAACATCATAAATGTTTCTAATAAATATTTATGAATTCATCTTATAGAAATGGTAACCCAGAAATACACTTTTCCAATACTCATAAACTTTGGGTTATTACAGAAGGCGTCAACCTTGCTTGGATAATAAAGCGATATTAAATTGACCAAGATTTTAAAACCCTAAACCACATTTTTTTTACGGAGCAAAGATTCTTCCAAGCACACCAATGAATGCCCCTTTTACCACGATCCTTTTGCCACCAGATTCTCGCAATAATACTTTCAAGATCAACACACAAAGAGTTAGGTATTAAAAAATAGGCCATTGTATACGTTAGAATAGCTTGAAGAACAGCCTTAATAAAAACTTATTTCCCACATTGGAAAGATGCCGAATACTCTAGTTGTCAATTTGTTGTTTAAATCTGTCATTTAAGTTTTGAAAAGACTTTTTTTCTTTCTATCCACCATATTAGGTAAGCCAAGATAACGTTCTGGGTCATTTGAGCTTCGTACCCCAAGTATGCGAGTAACTAGTCGTCTTTCTTCCTCTTGTGTATTAGTGCTAAAGAAAACAATTGACTTATCAAAATTGATGCACTGACCCGAACAGGTTCCATACTCACGTGGAATTGTTTTCAATAAACAAGCTCCCCTTTCAATAGCCTTTCCAAACAAAATGCAATCATCTGCGAATAACAAATGTGATACTTGTGAGCCCCTTTTGCTAGCCTTAACCTTTTTTAATTGTCCTGCTTGAAGTGCCAGTCTCATAAGACAAGATAAGCTTTCTCCGCAGATCTAAAATAAAAACGGGCTCAAAGGATCACCTTGTCGTAATCCTCTTGTTGGTTGAAAATTTTCACCTACTTGACCATTAAATACCACTGAATAATCAATCTAGCTAAGGTCAAAACCCATTCTCATCATCATCTCCTATCATATGCTTTACTCATGTCGAGTTTTACCGCCATAAACTCTTTTTTTTCCCAATTTTTTCAATTTTAGAGTGTGTAAAATTTCATATGCCAACAATACATTGTCCGAAATTAACCTTCCTGGCATAAAAGCACTCTGTGCACCATCGATGCATTTTCCCAAGACTTTTTTAAATCGATTTGCAATAACCTTTGCCATTATTTTATAAATAACGTTGCATAGGCTAATGGGTCAGAAATAAGTAACATTGGTCGGATTTGCTCTTTAAGGAATAAGCACAATATGAGTAGTGTTAATTGGACTAACCTTCATACCTCCGTTTAGATGTTGAAGACAGAAAAGTGTGACCTCTTCCCCAATGATGTGTCAACATTTTTGAAAATATAAAGCCAGAAATTCATTTTCACTTGGTGCTTTTGTAGGCCCCATTCCAGTAAGCGCCTCCCAATCCTCTTCTTTTGTGTATTGCACCGTGAGCCTTTAATTATCCTTTTCAAATATACAACGTTTAATATCTGATAAGAGATGATCATAATATCCCTTTTCTCCAGCTGAAAATAAGTTTTGGAAAGAAGATTTTACAATTTTTTCCATTTCTTGTATATCCTCTGTTTCCCTGCCAGTCATATTCTGCAATTTTCGAATACAATTTTTCCTTTGTTATTGCATTGCTTGACTGTGAAAAAAGGTTGTATTCCTATACCTAAATTTCAGCCAATTAACTTTAGCTCTTTCCTCCCAATACCTTTAATTTTTATCAATCTCAAAATTCAATTGCTGTTTTGTATCAATCAAATCTGATAAATTATTGTCACTCCTTTCAGCTTTCATCAACTCTGATAGTTTTGAGGATAAAAATTCTTTTTTCTATTTTCTAGATTGACAAATGTGTATAGCCCATCTTCCTAAACCCTTTTTTAGACAATCGAACTTCTACAGTAGACCTCCTGTTGCCTTTTCCCAAATGAATTTAACTGCAACATCGAATGACTCCTCTAAGACCCACCATGCCTCGAATTTAAATGTCTTCCAACTTCGTCTATTGTCTTCTTTTTTCGTGGCAATTAGAAGAGGACAATGGTCGGAGATCGAGTGCACCAGATGTTGAATGGTAGCTTCAGGAAACATAGACATTCAATTCTCATTAGCCACACCTCTGTCCAACCGCTCTTGGATATTTTTTTTGGCAAATTTCATCTCTCCCATGTAAACCAATTACCAGAATAACCTACATCCATCAGATTACAATCTTTTAGAACATTTCGGAATACTTCTATTCTTCTTTCATCTCTATCCAACCCTTTTTTTTTCAAAACTGTACATGATTTCATTAAAATCTCTGTAAACAATCCAAGGGAGTTCCTCATTGCTACATAGGTTTTTTAAGAGATTCCGTAACACATCCCTATCTTATGCATAAGGGGAACCATAAAATCTTGTATATCTATATTTTTTTCCATCGTCAGGGTCTTCAATAAGCACGCCAATGTGCCTTTTTGAAAAATTCTGAAGTGTGATAGTAGCATCACCTCTCCAAACTAAACACAAACCTTCTTTAAATCCATCGGGGTTCATATCAATGCCATTAGCAAGATAGGGATTATATTTGTCTGAATCTTCGCACTTTTTCCATCTGAATCTTGTTTATCGTTGTCTCCATAAAGAAGACCATCTGGGGATTATATTTCTTCAGCGAATGCCAAAGCCTTCGAATTGTCCATGAGTTCCCTAAACCACGGACATTCCAACTTAAAATTTTCATTGCAATCTGTCGACTTGCCTTTTGACAACCACCGATGATAAAAGAGTATTATCCAACATTCTCCTATTTCTTATCATTGTAGTGTTGCCTTCTTCTCTTATTGTTGGATCTCACTTTCCCCTTAGGCCTTTTTTTTTTCCTTCCTCTCCAATTAATACCCTTTCCTTCAAATCATGTTCCATTACAGAATGGGCCTGTTTGCCAATGAGTTTTTCCCTCATTGTGAAGAAGAAAGTAAATTACCTTCTAAATTGATCCTCAGGATAGGATCGATAGTTGCTCCAGATTTTGATTTATTCTTCATTCCCCATTGCCTGTATTCTGAATTGTGTTTGCCATAGAGACTTTCGCCTGTGTCATCTTCTCCATCTTTGCGTAACCAAATACTATTCATTACTAAAACACTTTTAGATTGCGCTCGCAAAGACAAATCCCAGCCCATTAACGCCACTTCCACCCTAATTCCATTTTTGCCTCACAAAAAGAGTCATTGTGACCCAACTGACCACAATAGAAACAGAAAAGAGTCAGCCTTTCATATTTGAATCTGACGTATGAACAGTTTCCTAAGAACATAATCTCCTTTTTCCTTTTTAATGAGTGACGAACATCCAATTGAACTTGAATTCTCATGAAATTCCTATTTCCTTTCCTCAGATCTGAATTATCATACTCTAGGAATTTGCCCAAAAAATCACCTAGTTGCCTTGCTAAACTTTCAGAAAAAAACCCCATTAGAATATCATGGATTTGTACCTGGAAAGGTGAAAAGATTAAAGGTATTTTCAATGCGTTTTCCCCCCACTGTAGCTTGTGTAGAACCAGCAAGTGATTATTAAAGGTTCATTGAGAGCCATTCAGAACTCTGTCCATGTCCATAGCATGAAAAAATTGAAACATAAACCATATTTCTCCTAGATCTTGGATCTGAACGCCTCTAATAGGATGACATAGGTTCGCCGTGGTGTTTCTCATTGCTGGGAAGTGAATAACTTTGGCTGTTAAAAAACATCACACAAGTTGAAAAGTTCTTTCTTCCATTTTCATATTCTGCTCAATTTGTACTTGTAAAACTGCTTCTTCTTCTTCATTAAACGTTAATTCAATAAATTCTTTTTCCATGATTGCAGGCCAGAGATTTAGCACCGTTATTCGTGTTATCCTAGAGGATTAAAGGAGATTCTGATAGACGGCCACTGCCAATATTAACTTTGAAACAAAAGAACCCAAAACATAAAAACATGCCAGAGAGGCAGATGATTGCGTGCTAAAGTACAGACGATTGCGTGCTAGGGTAACAGACTTTTCGATTAATCGTATTTTTTGAATCAATTATTTGTATCCAAAAAAACAATTGTAAAAACATACGAAACTAAATTTCAGAACTTAAGATGGAAAGAGTTGCTCCAAAAGTCGGTCAATGTACAGGGGAAAAACTCAAGTTATAGTATTATTTTTCTGAATTGGGATGCATTCACCATTGATCCCATTTTTAGTTGGTACTTATTATAATTTCTATGTTTTTCCCTAAATCTAGTTTTTTCCCCCATATCCAATACTTATGATTATTTTTTTTATCACTTTTCCTTTGGTTGATTTAATGGACCACAACATCAAGATAGAATAAGTGGGCTACCAAATGAGATTTTGATTTCGATTCTATCTGGAATGACAATGAAAGAAGCAACAAAAACTAGTGTCATTTCACGTCGATGGCAAAAGCTTTGGACTTTCCATCCATGTTTGCACTTCGATAGTTCACAAGCATTGCTTAAGCTTTGGCAGAAGGTATATGAGCATTTGGTTTGCAAGTTGAAAAAAAATTTAGATTTAGAAAAGGAAACGATGTGAATCTTATATTCAAATCTTGTCATTTATCTAGAGTTTCTATTGATGATTTCATAGTTCCTTTTGATATTTGTGAAAGTTATAAACACGACTTTGATGAATGGATCAGATTTGCATTTGAAAAGAAAGTTAAAATATTTGAATTGGACTTGTCAAACTTTGGCTTTTGTTTTAAAATAGATCATTGTTACCCTTTGAGCTTATGGACTCTATTTAAACTTAGGCTTTTATTTACATAAAAGTATATAAGTCACGCTTACGTAATCCACCATTCACCTAGGATTAAAGTATATTACTTTATGAACTTTATAAATTAATACATCTATAAACAAATTTAAGATCTATTCTACTGGGTTCCTGTCCAATATACTATTAATCAGGTCAGTCATATCCATGTTTCTATATTTTGGGAGTCATCTACTCCAATACCCGAGACAAAATATCTCCCAAAACTTGATAGGTAACATATTAGTTTGCTCATTTTTTTATTAGACAAAAATATCTTTAGGATATCTACTAATATAAGTTGTCTTTCCATATTATGATCCGACCACGTAATACTGCTTAGTATTAGTTAAATGTTAAATAATCAATGAGCCAATATTTGCCTTCATTTTGCTTTGCATGTAAAAACAATTTAGGACAATATACAAAACATATTAATGTAAGTAACATATATTTTATTAAACTAATTTTATTCAAAAACAACAAGTATATATAGACGAAAATACTATACTAAGGACAATAAATCTCACACTTCCAGTGTTTGAGATGTTACCATGAAGGTTATAAATAACTCAATCCTACAAGCTTCTAACTTAAGATACTTCCAAAACTTTTCACCATAATATGATCTTAAATCTTTCTTCCACATCTAAACTTTATATCAACGACCCTTATAAAACACTTTCATTATTTTTATGAGTTTTACATGAGTCAACCTTTCTAAGGTAG
The DNA here is from genome assembly GCF_007990345.1 of Gossypium hirsutum. NCBI lineage: Eukaryota > Viridiplantae > Streptophyta > Magnoliopsida > Malvales > Malvaceae > Gossypium > Gossypium hirsutum. The sequence continues at coordinate 96,316,013 of NC_053428.1, read as the reverse complement.
TCTATAAAAACTTTGAAGTAGGTAATGTCCAGAAATTAAGCCTAACACTATATTTGGATTTATAATTGTAAAGTAAAAGAAAAGAAAAGAAGATTAAAGGAAGGAAGTGATTAAATATTATTTTGGTTGGATAGTTAAAATTAGTAAGAGGAAGGAAAGTAAATGATTTTTTTTTAAATATTTGATTTCTAAAAAATTAAGAAGAGTGAAAAAGCTATTTTACATCTTAAAAAAATATTTTTACTTTCCTTTTCCTAGCTCTACTCTAATTTGGAGTAAATAAAAATTAGACATTTTGAGGCAAAGCGAATTTTAGATTACAATTCTTATTATTACTTGTAGATTACACTTTGACAAATTTTGATTAGTCAAATTTTGGTTTTTATTTCCATTTAATTTTATAAAAATAATTATAAAAGTATTTCCTTGAAAATATTTATACTTATTGTAAAACTCATGCTTAAATTGGTATTATAGGTTAATTAGGTAACGATTTAGGATGTGTTTGATGAATCATCGAAAATAAAAAATTTCAATCTTTAATATTTTAGATGTGTTTGACAATTATTTTAATTTTTTTAATATAAAATTCTTAATTAAAAAAATTGTTGAATAAGATAAGCATTTAATTTTAATAAAAATTGAAATAAATTATTATTTTTTTGAAATGAGATATTAAAAAAAGTAACATATGTATCTTTCATCCAAAATAATATAAAATATTAAAATTAAAAATAAATAATTTTTTTAAAATCAACATTTACTTTTATCAAACAACATAATTATATTTTTCTTTAATGACAACTAATATTATTACAATAGTACTTTAATCTTTTGATAATTTTATATAACTTTTTAAATAAAACAACTAAAAACAAGTTTAATAAATTTTGTACCTATATAAATTCTTTACCACTTCACCTATAATTATTTTTAATAAAATTTTAAAACCATCATTTAATATTTTTTAAACAATAAAACGAATTTCCAAATAGATCCGAATTCGTTCTATAATTCTATGGATATCTCTAACTTTTACCATCCTATTTTGCAATTTATTCCATTTATTATTATTTTTAAAAATTCCTACAAACGTATGGCTATATCCATTTTGGAGTTCTAATCAGAGAAAATTAGTTAAATAATAAGCATTTTTATTATAAAAAAGAAAAAATAGTATAAATATCAATTAAAAAGAAATCTCAAAATTTGGAGAAATGCGTAGCTGAAATAGCATGCCAATTTTAGAAAGTGAAATGCTTCCCATTCTTTTTTTCTCTTTATTTATATGGTTAGATGTAATAATTATTTTAATTTATATTAAGAAAGTAAAATATAAAAGATATATATCAAATTAGTCCTAACATTTACTCATTTTTATCACTTGTGACCTTCACCTTTAAAAATTTAGTTCAATTGTTTTGTTTTTGAAGTAAAATTTCATTAAACTATTAAAAATTTAATCATATTCTAAGTATGGTTAATTTTTAAAGTTTAACTATTATATTTCTAATTATGAAAATAAAAATAAAAGTCGATCTTCACTGTCCTTTTTCTATAATTTTCTTTTATAACACTTTCGTCACTAAAAGTTCAGATAGTACATTTTTATCCATGACCCGTTACCGAAACCACCCAGAAACATCGCCTACAATTTCCGTTCCGTCGCCAAAAACTACTTCCAAAATTGAATCTAATACCTAATCTGGAATCAGCCCAGTACTTTGCCGTCATTTATTTTCTTGCCTTTGTATAAATACCGCTCTATTTCCTTCCTTTCTCCCAAACAACTCCCCGCTTCCACCTCAGCTTCCGTCGGGAGAAAACCGTTGCTAAAAAAACAAATAAACCAAGCAAGCCAAACTCGTCTGGTTCCACTTGTTTTCCTGCCCTTTCAATATATATTTGCCTCGAACCGGGCTCGAGTTTCTGGTTCGAACTCAACTCGGGTTTTGGATCCCGAAATCCTTAAAGGTAATTGCCCAGTTCTGGTATTTTCGAGCTCTAGTTAATAGTCTAGCTTGAATGTTTAATTTCAGCTGACAATGGGATTTCCGCTCGGTGTTTAATTTTTTTTGCGCCATTTCTTTGTTTCAATTCTGTTGAATTTTGAGGTTTAATTTGATTTGCAATGTTATTCTTCTTAGGTCTGGCATTTTGCATGGTTAATCATGCATAAAATCTCTTCAGGAACGAAAGAAGAAATAGGAATTTTAGTTAATTTACTTAGTATCGCTCTTGTTTTAGCTAAAAATTTTTAAGTTAATTAGTTTTTCGTAATCCTGATTTTAATGTCGATTATGGATTCAATCAAAGCTTTCGTTTTTTTCCCTGCGTTCGTTGTTAAATAATTGGCAAAGGTCAAGACTTTGCGTGTCCGCATATCTGACTTAGCTGACTATGTCTGTTTTCTAGGCTTACATTTTGATAAACTTACTTGGAATTATCAATAAAATTGCTTATAGTCGGAAAATTGTGTTTATTTGATCTTTCTAGGTGTGATTTTTTTGGCGATTTCCTGTATTTCACGGCTCCATTGTAGAGCGAAAGCAAGACGGGATTCATTACTTGAAAAAAGAATTATACTCTGTTAAACGAGATATGGGGGTGTTCAATCTTTTAAAGTTATCTGATATAATTATAGGATGCATGTTATCCCTGTTACTATATGCGTTGGACAGGAATATTTTTGAGAAAGAAGAAAAGTCCGGGTAACCTAGGGGTTACATTGCGGCTAGCTCTTGTTTTAGGTTCCATGTAATAGATTTATTGGTCTCATGAAAGATAGCAGCCTCTGGTATAGCTGAAATTTGTGTCACAAAATCAGTTAAACCATTTCTGGATGGATTTTCAGTAGTGTTTTTTAGGTTCTAGCATTATGTTTTTGCCTTATAGCTCTTGTTTGGATGTTTTGTGTTTCCCAATTTGCTTTCTTTAAGTTTGTCTGGTTTTCTTCTCCTTCACTGTAGTAAAATCATTTCAGTTTGGAATTCATGTTTACCTGTTATGATTTGCTCGTTTCTGTGATTGTTATTATTGATCTACGAATGTCAATGCGGAGTTCTGCATAGGTCAATCTCTTGTTTCTTTGTCATCTTTATGTAGAAGAATTTGTGGGATTTATTTTCTGAATCATATAAGTTGCTTTCCGGAATTTGATTTCTGATTAAGATATGGACTCTAGTATCTACAGGCAAATCGGAACGTGTATCACAATGAAAGCACTTATTCTTGTTGGAGGATTTGGAACACGGTTGAGGCCTTTGACCCTCAGTATTCCTAAGCCACTTGTTGAATTTGCAAACAAACCCATGATCCTGCATCAGGTATGTTTCTGCATTATGGCCTTTGTTTTTCTGAAACTTGGAAGCATTGCTTTTCAGTTTAGCGCCTATTCTTTCTCAAGATAAGCTTGTTGATTTTACAGAATGATGCATTTTTTTATATTTGCCGATCGAGGCTCTCAAGGCTATTGGTGTAACTGAAGTTGTTTTGGCTATTAACTACCAACCTGAGGTATGTGAGGTGTTTCAAAGCATAAGATATGTAAAACTAATACATTGGCCAGCAAGGTTAATGGCTATGTGTTCATGGGCTGACCAGTGGACACTTGATTTTTCAGGTGATGTTGAACTTCTTGAAGGAGTTTGAAGCTAAACTTGGGATCACAATCTCATGCTCTCAAGAGACAGAGCCACTCGGGACAGCTGGTCCTCTTGCTTTGGCTAGGGATAAGCTCATTGATGGTTCCGGTGAGCCATTTTTTGTCCTTAACAGTGATGTTATCAGTGAGTACCCTTTCAAAGAAATGATTGAATTCCACAAAGCACATGGCGGGGAAGTTTCCATTGTGGTAACCAAGGTGATAATTCAGTTCTAAATTTTATCTTCATTTTCAATTTCAATTTTTATATTCACAGAGATCGCAATACTTAAATAATAATCAACTAGGTGGATGAGCCTTCAAAATACGGTGTTGTGGTTATGGAGGAAACAACAGGGAAAGTGGACAAATTTGTGGAAAAACTGAAACTGTTTGTTGGAAACAAAATTAATGCTGGAATTTATCTTCTGAACCCATCTGTTCTTGATAGAATTGAATTGAGACCTACCTCCATTGAGAAGGAGATCTTCCCGAAGATTGCAGCAGAGAAAAAACTATATGCAATTGTCCTACCCGGGTTTTGGATGGACATTGGTCAGCCAAAGGATTACATTGCTGGACTCAGGCTTTATCTAGACTCCCTGCGAAAAAAATCTTCAACTAAGTTAGCCACCGGTCACCACATAGTGGGAAATGTTTTAGTTCATGAGAGTGCTAAAATCGGGGAAGGATGTTTGATTGGACCAGATGTAGTTGTTGGTCCAGGATGTGTGGTCGAGGCTGGAGTCAGACTCTCTTGCTGCACCGTGATGCGTGGAGTTCGCATCAAGAAGCACGCTTGCATATCAAGCAGCATCATTGGATGGCACTCCACTGTCGGCCAATGGGCTCGAGTAGAGAACATGACTATACTTGGAGAAGATGTGCATGTATGTGATGAAATATATAGCAACGGTGGCGTCATTTTGCCTCACAAAGAGATCAAATCCAGCATTTTGAAGCCTGAGATTGTCATGTGACAGAGTTCAATTTTCCAGATAATGCTTTTGTTCTTTCAGTTTTCTTTTCTTTTGCCATCCTAGACAGTTCTCCAAGTCTGAGTGATGTGTGTTTAGACGGTTCAGGGGTCATTTTTTCTGTTGTTTGATCATTTATGTGAAATATGTAATTTTAGTGTATGTTTATACAAATAAATTACCAGTTGGTTTATCGAATAAAGAAAGGTTTGTAGATCTTGGAATCAACCAAGTTAAATTCAAGAATGATTCTTTAATTTATTGTTGTCGGAAAATGTTCTTTTTAATTTTTATATTTTACTTGAACATTTTAGATGAATCGTTTTCTTCAAGCGAACTCGAACTAAACTTGAAATTTTATTTTTTCAAACTCCATTAGAGCTTAATTCGAGAAAAGTTCAAACTCATTAGACTAACTAATTTATCTAATAAAAGATTGTCGCAGGGGTTCCAAGTTGACCTGAAGGGGACAAGGAATGGTCAAATCTTCAAATGGTACCCTGTTATTAGGAAACCTGTATACGGATGGGGCGGTGCGTTCCTGTTCGGGCCTTAGTGACTGCTAGTGGCTTGCTTTGCAGTGCAGATGGAAATTGGGTGCATAGGTTCATGCTAAATATCGGACGTACGGACAGCCTTCAAGCGGAGGTTTTTTTTTGGGGGGGGGGTTCAAGATGATTTGCGGTTAGCCAAGGAGTTCAGGGTAGCTCGTTTGATTATTGAGTTAGACGAGTTATGGGTAGTTTAGCTGCTGTCTCGATCTTATGAGTATCAGCATCTATTAAATATGTATATTGGTGATTGCTTGGACTTGATACGAGAGGGATGGGTGATGGAGGTTCGGCATATTTTCCGGGAAGGTAACCATTATGCTGATCATCTCGCTAACTTGGCGCATGAAGGCACGGATGGGCTCCTCCGTTTGCCTAATCCGCCTGGCAGTCTTCTCCCTTCACTGCATGCTGACGCCCTTAGGCATGGGAAGCTTAGATTTTAGTCTTGCTGTGTTTCTGCTCCTTTTGTAGAAAAAAAAGAAGAGTAAACTGCCTGGTGATCAGCAAACTTTTGGTAGGTTTTAATTTGATCACTTAATTTTAAGAACTTTCAATTTCATCACCAATGCTTTTAAAATTTAAAATTTTAGCGATCGGGGCTTAAATACTTAACGGAAAGTTTACCGAAATTTTTTATTAGCCTAATGATAAATTAAAATTTTTAATATTTGTACATTTTATTAATTTAACTTTAAATTTAAAATTTTAATAAATTTAACCTTCAACCCTTATAAAATTTATCATTTAATTTTAATTCTAAAAAAGTTATTATATTTAAAAAAAAAATTGGATTTAATTCTAAAAGACTCTTATAAGAAATCAGTGACAAGTTGTTCCAATTTGGCTTCTTCAGTGTGAGATGATGGTATATTTTTATAAACAAGCCAAAAGTGGAACAATCAAACCCTTCAAGGGAAATTGAAACACCTGTGCAGATAGTTTCACAGGCATAAGGAAATCGGAGAAAAAAAACCCAGCAAGAAATAAGTCAAAAAGAACTAAATTAACCAACGGAACTATCAATCGAAGTAGCGAAAAACAATATCTAAAAGAAGCAACTATCCAAATTACAGGGGAAACCCATTAAAAAAAAAACACACACAGTTCAGACTCTTGCTTCTCCATAATTAACTAGGCCTGGTTGGGTAAGGAAAACGTTTGGGCGCATAGGTCTTTTCCATATTTTTTTCTTATTTTTACCTTTGGGGTTTTCTTCTCTTCATTCCAGTGCAAAAATTGAATAACTTTCAAAGCAAAGCACAAAATTGCAGAGACAGAACAGAAAAAAAAAAACAATTAAAAAGAAAGGAGAGAAGCTGAGAGGGAAGCAATTCACCGATTTGCTAGTAGAGAGAATACAGGATTATTGTTGTGCAAATTACAGAAGTTTGTGAAATTTTGTAAATATTGAGGGCTAAATGGCTAGATTTAGGATCAAATTGATAAAATGTATAAATATTGGAGGATTAAATTTATTATTAGACCAATAAAAAACTACCCACATCAAGTATTTAGCAGGGTGACAAAAATTTTAAAATTTAAAAACATTGATGACAAAATTGAAAGTTTTTTAAGTGGGGTGATCAAAATAGAACATACCTAAAAGTTGGATAATCACCTATCCAATTTATCCAAAAAGAAATTACATCAAAGTTACTTCATGTCCAACAATTGAGGTTTCATTGATTTAAAAATGTATGGTTTTCTTATTAAGATTTGCTGTTTCGGTTAACATAAATTCTAACCTTTAAATAAATATATATATATAACTCATTTAGTTTTATGCAACCTTTTATTTTTATATTTAGATTTTGACACATACACAATAACATGAATAATAAATAAATTTAAATATTAAAAAATTATAAATATAAAATTAAGGTTGGTTGAAATTGAATTAAATTTATGAGGTTTGTAATTTTTAATAATTTATTTAATTAAAATCGTAACAGACACATGCTTTTTTACCCATAAAAACTATATTTCTTTGAAAAATATCTAACAATAGTTTCAATAGAATAAATAATCTATCTAGATGCTGAAAATAACAATGTTTTCGAATAAACATAAGTAATCAAATGAAATAAACGACTCGTTAAGATCCCATGTCTAAAGCTAACATCATATAACCAGTTGAGACATTGTAGAATACGCTAAACCCGAGTGAATAAAGTTAGATTTAGAGATTTTATGGGCAAGTGCCCAATCCCAGACCAAATTAGGCCCAACAGGGGAAGCTTTTGAATATTGCCCATCAGTACCTCAACATGAATGCTGCCTTTAAAACAACCTAAAACCCTCTCCACCGTTCCTAAAACCCTAGCAACCTTTCTCCCCCATGGCTTTCACGTCCATTCTCCGGAAAACAGCTAACTCCTTAGCTCCACTCGCGATTCGACTCACCCGAGTCCAGAGAAGCTACCACTCTTGCATCTTCACGGCCTTGAACCATGGCCTCCAGTCTCAGCATCCTACTGTGAACCGTTTTTACCCAAACACCCTGCATTTCTCAACGGCTGTTGATTCTCAAAAATCCGCTTCTGATGAGTCTCTTCTCCGAGTTATTGAGTCTGAGATTCAGTGTGCCGAGGAGAGTGATGAATATGATCAGGTGAGTAATTAATTAGTTTTTCTTTTCCCCATTTTCTTTTATCATTTAGGGTTTATACGAAAGTAAGTGGAAAAATAGAACTTGGATTTTGGGTGTTTTGCAATCCAAATCGTGTCAACTGAAGACTTGTAGGGATTGAATTCAAGAGCTGTCTTGGAACATGGTAACACTCATTGTAGAACTTATATCCGACCCGAGAAACATAATTAGAAGCTGCTTTTAGTTGTTTACAATATGGTTATTGAAAGAATTTGTGGGGAAAAAAAACAGAACAATCGCTTAATAGCCAGTATTGATGTTAAGTTTTCAAGCTGAAATCGATGCTTTATTTTGAATTGTTTTTTAATCATTTAAAAAAAATTGTTTCTTCACAGGCTGAAGGAACCCCAAGTGAATTCCCTTTCAAAATCGAAGACACTCCTGGGCTTCAAACCATAACATTGACACGAGAGTATGATGGTGAACTCATCAAAGTTAATGTTCACATGCCTGATCTTGTCACTGGTGAAGGCGAAGCGGATGATGACGATGATGATGACACTGAAAAGCCTAGTAAATCAAATGTCCCATTGGTTGTTAATGTCTCAAAAAAAGGCTGTCCGAGTTTAGAGTTCAACTGTACCGCTTACCCTGATGAGATTACCATAGATAGTTTGTCCGTTCGAAATCCCAACTCCGAGGATGAACTCGCCTATGAAGGCCCAGATTTCTAGTAAGCCTATTCAATACATTGTGAAATTGGAATATTGATTTGCATGGAATGCGATTACTAATGTTCTTGTTTTGCAGTGATTTGGATGAGAACCTGCAGAAGGCTTTTCACAAGTATTTGGAGATCCGAGGAATCAAACCGAGCACCACAAATTACTTGCACGAGTACATGATTAATAAGGATGGCCGGGAGTATATTCTGTGGTTGAAGAACCTCAAGAAGTTCATTGAAGAATGAGTAGTTTATGAAAAATGGTAAGGTCAAACTAGCACCGTTCCGAGTTGTTGTATGAACTAAGATACGAGTATTTTTATCTATTTTTAAAGAGATTAGGTCGTCTTTTTGGGTTAGAATTCGGTCCATTTCCGGTACACATTCTTCATTGTCATTCACATGGTGAAGAATCCATCCATTAAATTATATTTGTGAGTGAATAGTGAAAATATGTATTGGAGGGTTGGGAGGGGAGATCAAAAAAATAAACTATAGACTTGTTTTTATTTGATTTCTAGCCATCTCAAAGTCATTGCTATCATTTATGTGATTTAAACATATTCACCCCATCAGGAAAAGGATTTTGTCAACAAAAGTAGAGTTCAGAGAACTATGTTTTCTTTTGTTCAAAGTAGAGATTATATCAAAACCTCTCTTTTTTTCATTTTCTTCTTTTTTAAGTTTCACAACTTTCTTAGTAACCAAAAACTCCTCCATTAAAATCATCATAAAACCCATTGAAAATCTAATTTTTTTTATAAAAAAAAAGAAAAAAAAAGGCTTTGAAACCAAAGTAACCTATTTCAATCTTAACTCATAAAAATTGAACCAATGCTTGAAGAGGGAAGGAACAGAAAAAACTGAACCTTGACGACGACACGCTTGAGGTCTGGTCCTTTCCAAAAGCTTTACGATAGTACACATCCACCATTTCCCTCTAACTTAGAGCTGGTAGCTCAAACAAAAAATTTTAACATTTTTGGTAGAAAATTGAGTATTAATATAAAGTTTAAAAATGTTGGATAAGTTTTTAAAATTTTGATGTGTTTTTGAAGCTCAAGGTAAAGTTCCGTGTCGCAGTAGCTGTTCAACGACTCGTTTCTTCACTTTCCGTATTACCAGCATTAAGATATTTGGTAGGACATAAAGCTTAATTCTTTGTAATAAAAAAAATAAGTTAATATTTAGTAACCGAATTTAAAACTTGATCATGTGTCAAATATATATATTTATATATATATTTATTTATTTGGCCATAGTCAAATTGGTTAATATTTAGTAACCGAATTTAAAACACCTTTGCTAGAGGTGTTTATCCGGTAAAAACGTTCAGTTAAGCTTGTTTCTAGTAAAAAAACTAGTTCAATTACTTTATTTTAATTTTAATATTTATACTCCATCTTAAGTTCAAATTCTGATTTTTGCAATATGAAGTTAGAATCAAAAGATGAAAGCTGAATAAGGGTATCTCATTTGCAAATGAGATATACATCCTACTTACCTAGTAACTTTAAACCCAAAGATAGTTTAGGGTTTAAAGAGAACCTATTTTTTAATACAAAAGTCTGCTTTTAGATGTGAAGTAACAATTACAGACTGGCAAAAAGACCATGAAAACCTGTATATACACAGAAGGAAAACTTGCAGGGTTTAAACATATTTGCATTCACATTTGCTTCTAGTTTCTCTCATTTTGTTGGTCTATTAAAAGTTGTAGGCCAACAGCACCAAGTCAATTCGATTAACCCACTCCAAAAAAACGCAATTAGTAGCGCGTTGCTGCACCTCATCAAAAACATCTCTACTCCTATGACACACATCCGTTGCGTGTTTCAAATTTACCACTAAACTACAAGGAATCCAAAAACATACACAAGCTTTTCTTCAAGAGGCCTTTTTTGCTCAAACTGTTCTTCTTTTTCACATTTCCCAGGAGCAGAGCAAAACACAGCAGAGTTTGGATTTTAGGTGCTCAGATAGCCCGCATAGGATGACTTTGTAAGGTTTATGGAAAGAACCAAGCCTTGATAAAGATTGCAAGGGCCATTTGCAGCAAGAACGCAGCAATCATCATCATTCTAAGATCATTACTGCCACCAATATAGGATGTTAAATTCAAGGTAACAAAGCATGATGAGGCTGTACCGGCAATAAGTATGATGATCCATCGGAGAATCTCAACTGGAATAAGCAGTAGAAACTGCAAATATGCCATATACTACAACTCAGTTGATTGTAAATAAACAATGAATAACTAAAAAATTGAAATTTTTGGACTTGAATAAAATTTAAAACCAGGATCATTTTCTTCCTTTAAAGAGAAAAACTTACTGCAGTTGGAATGAAAATGGAAAGTGAATAACCCCACATGCACAAAAATCGTACAAGGCTAGCATTTGAACCCAGATACCGAAGCAAGAAGTAAAATGCCACTGGCACCACGAGTGAATAACCATAGATTCCACAAGCTGCTGCATTTACATAGCCAACATCAAAGCTCCAAGAAGTAGTTCGATCAGTGCGCTTTTGAATAAGGTATGTGGCACAGTTTCCAAAGGCCGCAAGCATAAAGACCAATGTAGTTGTGATCCAGATAAGCCCATACCTAACAAATGGCAGAAATCAAGACAATAAAATAATTTAACAGATAATCATGAACACTACTACTGCAGATTGTTACAGCTATGGTCAAGGTTTTTACACCATCAGATGTATGATTCACCACATCATAGTCGCAAGGAATTCGATTTTCCCAAGGAGAAAAAAATATGGATTATACAGAAAGCCATGAAATAAGGCAGGTCATCCATGATCTCTTTTTCAAACAGAAGAGTCTCTGCATTGAGACAAATAAGAAGCTACAAATACAAACTAATTATAAGATCCTAGTGTACTTCAACTTCCATAAAACCAATCAGATGGAAGGATTCTATCTCTTTTCTAGTTGTCTCCTGTTTTTTCTTTTCTTAATACATGACTTCTTTCCATCGATCTACTTGCAAAGATGACCATATATGCAAATAAGAGTACTATAGGTAATAATGCAATAAACATGCATTGATGTGTGCTGATAACTTCTTTATTGCTGCTGTCATTATTACATTTTGATAACGCCCACATGGCGTGCACTTGTCATTAATATCTTTCTTTTAGTGCTTCTCACAGTTTTCCCTACTAGGTGCAATTCATGTCGAAATGAAGAGCCAAATAACTAAACTTTTTAATTTACTAAATTTACGAACAAGATTAGTGAGTTCTGGTCCTGAATTCCAAAAAGCATGTTTCTTGAAGATGAAAGAATGCCTAGGCCAATGGATGCTTTTATTGCTTTCAATCCTACTTTTCATCCCAATTTATATTGACTACAGATAATACTCATATGACTTCCTATACTTCTAATACTCCTTCACACTTAATCTTCTCTTCCAGAGGATCACTTTTCATCCCAAGATGAGGCTTCAAAAGCAGTTTTTACATCCGCATAAAAGAGTAAGGGGAAAAGAGCGGCAGACTCACAGATCAGGGTTAGCGCCAATCTTGTTGAAAAAGTCTCCACCGGCAGGATAAAAGGAACTTATCAATCTGTTTACGACAACATCTGTATCTACATCAAAATACTGTGTGTATGATGAGATACTAAACACTCCCTTCCAGTTGTTTTGTGATTGTTGGTCAAATCCTTCTGCATATAATAGACAAAGGGATCGTTAAACTCTAAGGTGCCTCAGTAGCACTAAATAAAAGCGTTACATATTACCATCAGTGGGTGACATCTTAAGGCAGTACTTTAGCTGCTATAGCCTTTGAATTTTAGAACATGGAAGCAAAATCAGTAATCTACATCCCTTACTTTTGAAGAGTCATACACAAAAAAATAAAATAAAAAAAGAAGAAATACTCCAGGAAAGTTCAAAAATATTAACAGAACACGAAAAGGATATATGCATCAAATAAAGGATTTTAATTGGGTACCTCCCTTCTATGTAAAGAAATTTGTGATTACGAAAATAACAGTTAACTACTCCAGAATGCAAATACAAACATAACAGTTAGCGCTATAGTCTATTCTTTCAAAAATAAAAGGCATCGGAAGTTTCATTCTTCCTCACTAAATTACCTTAACTTTAAATAAGAAAACCACTCAATTCAACGCCAAATCTTCCATGTCTCAACTCTAGATATCATGATTATTGAAAGTTCCTCTCCCCAGTTATTTTCCATTTGGGAAATAATAAAACTAAACAATTCTCTTAAGACATTAGTTATTTCAAATATAGAAATAGGGCAAGGAAATCAAATAAAAGATATATAAATATTTTTTTTAAAAGGAGGAAAAATCCCGTTTCATAGTACGAAAAATGAAAGATTGATACATTTAACTAATTTTCTTTTTCTAGAAATAAAAAAGAATATATACCGGTCGGAGGTCCAAGAGTTTGATAACCTCGGCCACCACCTCCTCTTCTGCCATACGAGGCTTCACTTTCTTCATTAACAACAGCCTAGGATTCGAATAACAATTTTCAAATAATATTCTAAACTAATTTACATAAGAATGCCGATCTTGATAAATTAATTCAAAAGGAAGAAAAAAGAGAAAAAGAAAATTAAGAAGCTTACGGGAACTGAGCCGAGTAAATGACTAGTAGGATGATTCCAATACGAAGATTCATCCATTGAAAGTAAGAGATCGAACTAAGAGTTTAACAAAAAAGAGATTTAGTTTTTCTTTTGGAAAGTGGAAATTAGTTAAAAGGAGAAAAGTTCTGATGAGTTTTCCTTGCCGTAGTTTAGAAGCAACGGAGACGACGAGGGAAAGAAATACTTTGACTAAACCGTCAACTACTTATGGCTCTAACTTTCTTGGGACGCGCCATTGATAAGCGCTGCGTTTCACGCGTTTCCTCGCCTTTTTAAATTTTCCAGCTACGTTCACATGATTAGTCTTTCACTTTTGGATTATTGATGGGCCTACTTTTGGCTCCAGTTTTTTTACTTTAATTGACGGCTCATGTATTCATGGGATGGTTTGGGTTCAACCCATATGAATGAATACCTTATTTTTATTATTCTAACAATATTAAATAAAATTTTATTATTAAAATAGTATTTCCAATTCCTATCTTTCAAATAAAAATACTTGTATTCTATTAACTACTTTATTCATAATTTTTTTTAAAAATTTTAAATTGAAAAAATGTGCGCTTAAATGCCATTAAATCTATGTTCTCTTGATTGTTACAGTTAAACTGATGTTAACTAAGTTATAACTCAATTAATTTATCTTCGTTTATGTTAAATGATTGAATGCATGCAATTAAAATTTATACAAAAAATTGAATGCATACGTATAATTTTTAATATCCTTAATTGGAATTTACATTTTGAACAATGCCAATAATATTCAAACTCAAAATCATGGAGTTGAATTGATTTCTTTTGAAGTACTTAGATTTAATATCTTTAGAAGAACATGAATTACTTGAAATGACATATAAATTTGGACTTCTCTTTTTCTTCCAGATTCATTAGCAATAGGCCAGGCAATCGGATTTATACAACCAACATTGCTTTCTGGGGTCGCCCATGCAGCACCAACAATTAACTTGAGGGCTACATTCAAGGTGCAACAGACATGGTCCAAGGTTAATGTTCGCATTAAGCAATCTCTTACCTGTTTTTACATAAAATAAAATAAAATAAAATTAAAATGGTATTTAATATTTGATATATTCACAGCATATTTTTTTATTTTACAAAAAAATTTTAAAAAATTATCACAAGTCTCTTTTATATATATATATAAATATTTTACTATATTCTTACAGGAGACTTATCAATTTCTTGACTCTGCTTATGAAATTAAAAACTCTACTGATAGTATATCAAAATTTTAAAAATTACTATCTTTAATAAATTTAAAAAATTAAGTATTAATTATTAATTATTAAAAACATTTAGTTTATTCCTTAAAAGAAATATTTAGTTTATAAATTTACTTTTATATCATAATAATATATTCAAAATAATTTTGGATAAAACTTTAAAAAAATAATTTTCTTTCTTAGTTAAAACATATAAATTTAAATAAATCTATCTAAATATATTTTATCCTATGTACTTATTAACTCCATTCAACAAACCATGATTTTCGAATTTTATATTAAATAAAAATTTATTTAATACTTAAACACTTAAAGAAAATTAAATTACAACTTTTCTCCAATACATTATTAAATGCGCTGAAATTTTAAATAAATAATGGAAATGATTAATTTGGGACTTACCTTCTGCAACCAATACAGTGAAAGCCAAAGCAAATAAAACAAGAGCAAAATGAGCAGCCACGAACTTGAAATTTCTCATGATATAAAATATTAATAAAGAGTTTCGTTTTGAATCTAGGATTGCAACAACTCGAAAGATTGATAGGTTCATATAGGAATTCATTGTTAACAGCATCCCCTCAATTTCTGTATGTAAATATCGTGTGTTTAAAAATATAGTTGTGTTATTATAATAATTTGTAGGTTGTAAGTTTAAGTGTTATCAATTTCATAATAACTTTTTATTTTAAAGGTTTAGAGATTATGAGTAGTTCAAAAATTTTATAAAAAAATATTATATAATAACATAAGAATTGGGGATGATTTATTATTATGGTTCACACATGTGTTGTGCGGAGAGCCATTGAAGTTGGTGGTTTTTGGGGGTCTCATTCAAATAGATTTTTGAGAGAGATTAGGTAAAATATTGTCACGTATCTTTTTTCTCTTGTGATGGAGAGAGATTTTATAAAGGAAGAATTTTGGTATGGATCCCAATAAAATAATATTTGGTGATTACGAGTTTGAGTGCTTCATTAGAATGTGATGGGGTTATTCACATTCTAATGAAGCTTTGATGTCCATACAACCACCTTATATATTAGCATATCATTTTAGTGGGACTCACATAAAAACTCTTTATAAAAGTTCTCTCTATCAAAAAAAAAAAAAGGTTCCAAGATATATGCCAAAGCATTCATAATCTCTCCAAGCTCACGAGACCCCTCAAAATCACTAACTTAAGTGGCTTTTCACACCAAATGTGGTATGAACCACCATTACAAATACTCTCAATTTTGTGTAATAATAGTTGGCGTCATATGTGGGAACTAAGCAAAAGATCATGTCTCTTCTATGAGTAAGAATCCATGGCTTAATTCCCTCAAGCTCTTTTATCTTTCTCTATTTATGCATCTCTTGAAGCTTTTAGTAGTGTGGGGTCTTTTGAAGTTGTTGTCTAATTTGGGTTTCTTGAAGCTTTTAACTTATGGTGGCAATGCAGATATTTCCTTCAAATACATAAAAAAGTACTTCTTATACTCCCAAGAGAGGGTTAACATGGGGCTAATAGGAAGCCTTTTTCCAACACCCAAGGGTTACTCGGTTGCATACTATGGGGCCCTTCACCAGCATGCTAGGGGAGCCATTTGCTAGCACACCAAAAGGGCTACTCCAGTACACATAGGCAGGTCCTATGTTAACACACTAGGGGATACCTTGCTCGCACATTAGGAAGCCCTTGGTTGGAGGAGGCCCTTCATTTAAAAGGGAACTCTCATGGCTCGGAAGGGATAGGCACTAACTATGACATTTGTATATACGTTCAAGTTTGAAAAAAAAAAATTCAAAAACCACAACTCTAAAACTCTCAAAATTTATATAAGATAATTACTCTTATAGTTAAAAAATTATTATGAGAAATAACTTTTACGAATTCCTATTTTAGTACTTTATTAACAATTTTACAATATTGAAATATAAAAACAAATGTCCTAATTTTTAGTTAATTAAAGCTTTTGATTGTGTACACATTAAAAAAATAAAGCTTTTGATTGGGTTACAAGTCAAGTGTGATAAACTCAATTAAAGAAATAGACAAAAAACAAAATTTTAAAACTATGCCTATCTATACTATATATAAAGTTTTTAATTGCATGGGTTCTAAGCCAAGTGACACCAACACTACAAGTGTCATGCCTCAAAATATAGGGGGTTAATTGAAATAAATAACTAAGAAGTTGAATAGGCTTGATGGTTAAATGGTTAGTGGATTTCTTAGAGATTCTAGGTCCAAACCACTCTTCTCTCATTTCTTTTCTTTTTAATTTCAGCACACTAGGACAAAACCACACCAAAATAAATACTATTTGGAGTAGAAATTAAACAAGAAATAGACCTTGTCCTAATAGTAACACACTTGTTTTTGCCCCTTACATAACAATGTTTGAGCCACCCAAGTCCCTTTCATTTTATTTTCGACAGACTAGGGGAAATTACCATGCAACCCCTCAAGATTTGAAAACCCTAGCTATTTAGTCCAATTTTCTCAATTAGACAAGGATTTTTTTCTTTTTAAACCCCGATCAAAATTCTATTTCTCTCCCCATTTCTTCTCATCTTTTTTTTTCTATTCTATTTTTACATCAAAATTTTTTCTTACCATTGTTGAAATTATTTTTGTTTCCCGAATTAAAATCTATTCCAAATTCAATTTGTTTTTCAACTGAATTCGCAATTTTCATTAGAAACATTCCTCATCTTTGCCAAGAATTGGTATGTAACACCCCGAACTCGGCCTAGACATTATGGCCGAATCTGGAAGTGTTACGAAGAAGAGTTTTGAAATCAATCTTATTATGTTAAATTTCTTGTGTTTAATTGTTACTAAAAAGAATCCACATTATCAAACATTTTATTATTTTCGTTAAGGAAAACATTGTTAATTTGCTTTTCCAGAGAACTTATTTTGCAGCGGAAGTTTGATATAGTTAAAGTTGAAAACCGAGTTTATGTTTTCAGAAAAATATTTGTTTGCTTAAAACCGTGGTTTTGCCAAACATGGCAGTATAAAAGTCAAAAACACATCCAAAACCAAAATTAAAACAAACAGTCCAGAGAGTTCCAAAATTACAAAAATCTCAAAAAATAATCCAAGTTTTTAAATAAAAACCATTGATCAAAACAATATTTGCAAGCTAGTGGTCACCGCTGAGATTCCGTCGCACTGACCAACCTATGTCTGAGGATTGCCTAAACAGAACAGCCAATAGATGTGAGTTTTCATAAACTCAATGTGTAACTCAACGGAAACATACATACATCAAATTTAGAATTTCAGTATATCATAACAGAAGCGAACATAAGTCCTTATCAAAATCATATTATCAAATACATACAGATATGCAAAGTCTTACCCCCATCCTCTACACACCATCTGCGACCATCCCAATACACCACGTGGGGTATAAAACACACACCTAGCCCTACACACCACATAGTGTCTGAACGACACTTATCAGAATAATCTGCAGCTGTGCTCCTAAAATAACGACGAATTATCGCCTTATAGAACACTTCTTCCAACAAACAGAACGCACCCCATACACAGATACAAAATATAAATATATAGAATTAACATATTTAACATAACCCGCATGCTCGTATACAAATATCATACATGCTTATACAACACAATCAGACATACATATTAGTTTTCCTAAACTCAGATCAGTCAATTAAAATAACAGATCTTATGCATTAGGTTTTGTTTTGCCCTTAATAACCCTACAGAAGGCCCACAATCGATCGAAACGACACGTGGGACCCTAGGAAAAATTTAGAGGGCCCACATGCCTGTGTGGGTACACACACCCAAATTGGCTTTGCCCATGTGGCCCACAAAGCTTGGCCCATAGCCTACTCGCCCTTGTGGCCTACACGCCTAAATCAGCCTAGTCAGTGTGACCCATACGGCCATGAACTCGCCTGTCACACGGCCATGTGTCGCACACAGCCAGCCACACGGCTGGGCACATGACCGTGTGGTGTCGATAGACCTTTTTTTTAGCTTTCATCAAACTTTAATTTTCCGTGTTTTCGTTACACACCTGGTTCAAATTTGCCGTGAATGCTCCCACGAGTTAACCAGAACCTAAAATTAACCAATAAATCATCGAATTAGTCACTTAAATCGATACTAAAACTAAAACAAAGTCTATCCGTTCAATCCATTATACAACTAAACCCTTACCTTCATTCGAACAATGGTAGTTCCACGCAACTAAGTCACCGATTTATAATTTAGTTGAACCGAATAGATGAGGATATTGCTGACGCATCAAATCCTCAGGTTCCTATGTGGCTTCCTCAGTGCCATGATTCTGCCACAGAACCTTAACTAACGGAATAGACTTCCTCCTCAAAATCTTTACATCTTGATCCAAAATTTGAACCGGTTCCTCTTCAAATGTCAAATCCGGTCTAACTTCAATATCCTCAACAGAAACAACGTGAGATGGATCAGACCGGTACTGCCTTAACATAAAGACATAAAACATATCATAGATACGATTTAACCCTGAAGGTAGCTCTAACTGATAAGTAACCGGTCCCACATGTTTCAGAATTGGATACGACCTAATGAACCTAGGGTTCAACTGGCCCTTATGTTTGAATCACAAAGCCTTCTTCCACGAAGATACCTTAAGAAAGACAAAGTCACCCACAGAGCATTCGATATCCCTCATTTCGAGATCCACATAGGACTTATGTCTATTAGAAGCTGCCTTAAGACGATCCCGAATTAATCTAACTTTGTCCTCAATCTCAGAAACCAACTCCGAACCCAAAATTCACCGTTCACCCAACTCAGTCCAACATAGCGGAGTACGAAACTTACGACCATACAGAGCCTCGTAAGGTGCCATCTAGATGCTAGACTGAAAACTATTATTGTAGGCGAACTCAGTTAAAAGCAAAAAATCCTCCCAGCTCTATTAGAAATTAATCACACAACTCCGAAGCATATCCTCCAGTATCTTAATCACCTTATTAGATTAACTATCAGTCTGAGGATGAAACGAAATACTGAAGTTCGACTTTGAACCTAGAGCTTCATGAATTTTCTTCCAAAATCAAAAATTGAAGTAAGGATTCCCATTAGAAATGATCAAAACTGGAACCCTATGAAGTCTTACTGTTTCAGAAATATAGAGTTTGGCCAACTTTTGTAGAGAATAATATGTCTGAACCAGAATGAAATGGACGGACTTGGTCAAACGATCTATGATAACCCATACAGAATCCTTCTTAGTAGGTGTTAATGGTAACCCATTAACGAAATCCATCATCACACGTTTCCATTTCCATAAGGGAATCTTTACGAGTTGGAGCAAATTCAAAGGAAATTGGTGCTCAGCTTTAACTTGCTGGCACGTTAAACAATGAGCAATGAAATCTATTACATATTGTTTCAAACTCGACCATCAATACAGTTCACGGAGGTCTCGATACATCTTATTTCCATTGGGATGCATAACATAAAGGCTACTATGCGCTGCCCTTATAATCGACTGTCTCAGATCAGAATTGTTCGATACACAAACCTGTCCTTGGAAACACAGAACCCCATCATTATTCAACCCAGAATCAGACGTATTTCTACTCTCAACTTGACAGAACCTTAGAACTAGAGAATCATCCCTCAACTATTTTTCCCAAATCTAATCAATCCAAGTCGGTTTAACTTGCAACTCGGCTAACAGACTCCCATCGTCAAATAGACTTAGGCGTGCAAACATCGCCCTTAAATCAGACATTTTTCTACATCTGAGAGCATAAGCCACCACATTGACCTTACTAGGATGATACTTTATCATGCAGTCGTAATCCTTGAGCAGCTCAATCCATTTCCGCTGACTAAGGTTTAACTTCTTTTGAGCAAGGAGGTACTTAAGGATTTTGTGATCGGTGTAGATGATCCACCTCTCACCATACAGATAACACCTCCAAATCTTTAAAGTAAAAATCACGACAGCCAACTCGAGATCATGCGTCGGATAATTTCTCTCGTATGACTTAAGCTATTGGGACGCATAAGCCATGACCTTACCAACTTGCATCAATACACATCCCAAACTGACGTGCGATGCATCATTGTAAACCACAAACTCTTTACTAAATTCAAGCTGTATCAGAACAGGAGCCTGATTCAGAACAGGAGCCTAAGTTAAAACAGACTTGAGCTTCTCAAAGCTCGATTGTTGTGCATCAATCCAGACAAAAGAAACATTTTTACGCAAGAGCTTAGTCAGAGGAGCTGCAGTCAACGAGAACCCCTTAATAAATTACCGATAATAACCTGCAAGACCCAAAAAACTACGGATCTCAGAAATATTTTTAAGTTGTTTCCAAACAAGTACAGCCTCAATCTTCCTAGGATCAACTCGGATCCCATCAGCAGAAACTATGTGCCCTAGAAATGTTACTTCTCTTAACCAAAATTCACACTTGTTCAACTTAGTGTAGAGCTGTTTCTTACGGAGTATCTAAATCACTATTCTAAAATACTAATCATGTTCTTATTCGGTCTTAGAGTACACCAGAATATGGTCGATAAAGACTATGGTGAACTGATTCAATACAGTTGGAAAACCTGATTCATCAAATCTATGAATGTAGCTGGAGCATTCATCAAACCAAAGGGCATGACCAGGAACTCGTAATGCCCATAACGAGTCCTAAAAGTCATCTTAAAGATATCAGCTTCCTTAACTCTAAGCTGATGATACCCAAAACAGAGATATATCTTAGAGAACACTGAAGCCCCATGAAATTGATCAAACAAATCGTCGATCCTCGGAAGTCGGTACTTATTCAACTGTCGGTAATCGATACACATCCTCATGGTACCATCCTTTTTCTTTACAAACAAAACTGGTGCCCCCATGAAAACACACTAGGACGAATGAATCCATGATCCAGAAGCTCTTGAAGCTAAGCCTTAAACTCCGTAAGCTCTTTCGGTGCCATTCAGTATGGAGCGATGGACACCAGAGTTGTACCTAGTAGAAGCTTAATGCCAAACTCAACTTCTCGATTTGGAGGTAAACCCAGTAGCTTATCAGGAAATACATCTGGAAATTCCCTCACTATTCTAATCTTCCCGACAGAAGAGTCTCTAGAAATCGAAACACTTACGAAGGCCAGATATGCTTCACACCCTTTCTAAACTAGTTTTTCGGCCACTAGAGCGGAGATCACATTAAACAAATAATCTCGATGCTTGCCAATCACAACAACTTCCACATCATCCTCGGTTCTCAAAACTACCCTCTTAGTAGCATAGTCCAAACTAATTCAGTGCTCTACCAACCACTCCATTCCCAGAATCAAATCAAACTCTCCAAACGGTAGCTCCATCAAATTTGCCAGAAACACAACCTTTTGAACTTCCAACGATACATTCCTATATAGTCTATTAACCCAAACATATTGACCCAATAGACTTAGTACAGAAATCTCACCAAAAGTACTCTCAACAATAATTTCCATGTTTCCAGATATAGTACTAGCTACATACGAGTATGTTGACCCTATGTCTATCAAAGTAGTGTAAGGGACATTAAAAATAAAGAATGTACTCGTAATCACATTAGAGGCGTCTCCGTCCTCTCGGCGTCGAGAAGCATAAACCAGTGTAGGCTGCCTCGTCTCAGTCTGATTAACACCTCTACCCGGTGCTCTCTGACTTTTGCTTAAACCATTACCACTCCCAGCTGGACCACAACCCCTAAGCTGTAACACCCTAACCCGTTTCTATCGCTGGAATGGGTTACGAGATATTACCGAACCAAATACTTATTCGTAAAATTTTCATGCATCTTCTTCTATCATCTTCATTTCGTTAAGTTCATCTTTAATAACGCATAATTAATTATACTACCATATACGATCTTTATTCATACATAGCCGGAACACGTAATTAATCATTATCAAGTTCAATCAAAACCATTACATAAGTTTACATCATATAACAACCATATTATACGATTTTATGTTATGTTCAGACATAACCAGACGACCCATTACGCTATCTCAATTTAAATACGAAGATCATATACAATAGCCAAATTGCAATTAATCACCTATATAAATATGTCATAATCGAACTACCCCAAAAACACATAATCAATATTTCTTAGCATTTTCAACACTCAAACATATGTATAGATTTATATATATATAATTCATTAATGGCATTACACATTATAACCAAGACGATTTATACCATGATTAAACATAACCAAATTCAAACTTAGTATTTAAGCCATATTCACATGGCTGGAAGTATACATATCAAAGTTCAAACAAAATACATATTAGCCTATACATGCCAAAATGTTCATTTAGATGAACTAAGAAGAGGGTACCAAAATGTTGCAAGCTGGTGTGATGACTTCGACGATGATTCCAAGCACGCAAAATGGGTCAAGGAAATCTAAATAGGAGACAACCAAACTGTGACAGCCCAAAATTGACCCTAGTCGGGAAGTGGTTTCGGGATCGCTAAACCGAGTCATAAAAATAATTAGCTATCATATTTGATGCTTATTGTATGTATATATGCATGTGTGAAAATTTCATATTTGAATTTTGTTTAATTGTAGGTGAATTTTAGTAAATGGGACTTATGTGAAAGAATTTAGAAATGTGCTAGGCAAATGTAAAGTGGCTTATTAATGTATGTTATAGAAATGGTGGGTTTGCATGTCAAATTGCCCAATATTTGAGCTAGTGGCCGGCCATGCTATGAGTGGAAACATGTCACAAACATGTTATATTAGTGATGTATGTTAGGAACAATAAAATAAGGAGTATGGGTAATAAAGAAATGGAAAAAAAAGGAAAGAATGTGTATGATTGTTCTTCCCCTCTCCATTGCCGTGAATGTAAGAAAGAAAACAAAAAAAAGTGTCCATCTTTCTTCATTTCTCTTGGCCGAATGTTCTAAGGAAGAAAGAAAAAAAACAAGTTGTGTTCTTTGGTTCTTCTTGGCCGAATTGAAAGGAAGAAGAAGGGAGTGAAGCAATCGGTCATCTTAGGTCACTATTAAGGTAAGGAAGTTGTACTAGCTTTTGAAATTTTAGTTGATATTGAGTGAGTTATCAAGTGATTTTTGTAAACCATGTTAAAATTTTGATTTTTGGGGGTGAGTATGGTTTTCGGCTATAAAAGATGAATAAGGGTGATGATTGTGTTTCATGCAAAACTTAGATTAATAATGGTAGTTGCTTACATCTTGATATCTATGAGTTCCTTTCTTGGCTCTACCATAGACCCACGAAGTATATGTTTAGTTGGTGTTGTTGGAGGTTTATGATAGAAGCTAATGAGTGAGAGTTTGATAGGTACTATGAGGTTAAACTTCATGAGATTGTAAGCTTGTAAGTTGGATGATGAAATTCATGCTTTGTGAAGGTAAATGGTGTAGAAGGAGCATTCGGCCATGAAAACAAAAAAAAGGGGAAATTTATGATGAATTAAGTTGGAAGCTATTATAATGTACTTGTGCATTCGGGTATGGGATGAAAAAAAAATATATGAGATGGCTATAATCAGCCTTGTGATTCGGCTTTTGTATATATATATTTGCACATGGTGTATTGGTATGATACATATATATGTCATCCCAAGGTATATGTTTATATATGGTGATGGTTTAGTTATGGAGTGAATGATGGATGCATATTGAGTTGTAATATGTAATGCATTAGTTAGTAAAATGTATGTCATTTATATGTGGTACTAAGTATATAATTGGCCTCAACGTAGACATGCATATTCGGCCACATGAGATTGATTTGCGTTGCATGTATTCGGTTAGAGGCAAGCATATTAATGCTTATATCTTGGCTTAGACAATCGGCTAAAAGGAGTGTGGGATAATATGTTGAGTTGATGCATGATTTCACATGTATGTGACTTTAATGTCTAATGTATAAATATGGGCTAAGTGCCTTGTGTTCCTCTTTTCGATGCTCAAATGATTAAATCAATTTATTTGTCTAATTAAGCTCAAGAGCAAAGGGGATCTAAATCCGATAAAGGGAAGGAAAAAGTGGTCGAATAGCTATCGGAATCATTCGACAACATCCGAGGTAAGTTCTTGAGTAAAAGAGCTTAAATTATGATTTGATTAGATCATGTTTTAAGCAAATTAAAATCATGCTCTTTGTGTGGCTATTGAGCCGAAATTGCAAGAATGATAAGTGTCTTGTGTTCGAGTTTTGCTAACGAAAATGAAATACGAATGTGCATGGTTATTTGAATGATGTCCGGGCTAAGTCCCGAAGGCTTTGTGCTAAGTGACCATATCCGGACTAAGATCCGAAGGCATTTGTGCGAGATACTAATTCCGGGCTAAGCCCGAAGGCATTTGTGCGAGATACTAATTCCGGGCTAAGCCCGAAGGCATTTGTGCGAGTTACTAAATCCGGGTTAAGTCCCGAAGGCAATTGTGCGAGTTACTATAACCGGGCTATGTCCCGAAGGCGTTTGAACGAGTAGCTATATCCGGTTAAATTCCGAAGGTACGTGATTTGGGAATGAATGATCTTACTGTAGAAATTTCAGTAAATACTCTAGAAACATCCCAACATTGAGGTATGTTTCGTATGTGCTTGAATTTAGTTGAGCCCTTACAAATAAGTATTCGCTCAGTTGATAAACGAGCTACCGGCCTTTGGCTAAGTTGATCTTTTGTGTATGTACATAAGGGTTGGTAATGTGAAGCAAGTATGATATCGAAAATTTGTGCATATGAAATTATCCGTTTAGCTATATGAATGCTATACTTTTGCTGTGCTGGAATTCCTTGCTCAAAACTTACTAAGCATAAATTGCTTACTCCGTTTCTTTGATCCTCTGTTTTATAGATTTTGGTTCTCCAGCTATCGGACTCGGGATTTTGAAGTCGAAGTCGCCCACACTATCAAAGCCCCCCCTTTTTGGTACAATTTTGGTTGA
The DNA here is from genome assembly GCF_007990345.1 of Gossypium hirsutum. Taxonomy (NCBI): domain Eukaryota; kingdom Viridiplantae; phylum Streptophyta; class Magnoliopsida; order Malvales; family Malvaceae; genus Gossypium; species Gossypium hirsutum. Next base: position 96,290,669 of record NC_053428.1, on the reverse strand, counting down.
ACTTCGAAATGGCATGTATAGGACTACCCGTTTGTTGTGGGTCATGGACCCTTTGGACTTGTATAATTTTGGATAGCCATGCGAAAATGGCTTATATATGTTTGAGTATAATGTTATAATCATTTGGTATGGATATGGTTATTGAGAGGTGTGGATATGCTTAACAAGGATTGGCCATGGGAATGGTTAATCACTATCATAAATTGAGCTATTTATGCTAAAAGGGCTAGTTGAATCATGGAAACTATGAAATAGGTAAAGTCTACCTTAAAGGCAGATGCTGACAGCAGCAGTGATGTAGATTTGGAAAATCACTAAAAATAGTAGGAATGAAATTAAATAGTGAATAAATTATGTAAACGAACCTTGATGAATCTATTTTCATAGGAAAGTAACGAAACAATCATACGGATAGTATGTTAAGAGATATTCAGGTTCTTGTGAGACAGGTCCAGAACAGTTTCTGGATTTCCTGTTCCGACTTTAGAAATTCATTATAAATTAACCAGAGACAATTAGGAGTCAAGCCATATATGTATAGATTCCTCTCTGAGTCTAGTTTCTATAGAAACAAACGGCATCAATATTGATGCCCTGTACAGGGAGATATCCAAGTCGTAATGCGCAAAGTTCAGTGTAGTGGATCCCTGTAACATGGGAGACTTTGACTAATAAACTGTACTAATTGGCCCAACCAAAAATTCTAGAAAAAAATATGTAGATGGGAATATGAGTCTAGTTTCAGGGAAAATTTACGGAACTGGATTCCGAGTTTCTGAACTCAAGATATGATTTTAAAACGACTAGTACGCAGATTGGAAGTGTCTGGGAAATTATTTTTAAAGTCTGTTAACACCTGGTGTTCGACTCCGGTGTTGGTCTCGGGTTCGGGGTGTTACATTTGACTGGTATCAGAGCTACGGTTTAGTCAATTCTAGGACTACCGTAATGCGTTGGGTCTAGCTATACATGCCATTTTATGTGATTATTTGATAGTGTGGTGATTTCTGACATTTGCAAATGTGTTTATTTATAGTAATGGATCCCGATCCCGACCGAGCGGTAGCTGATGATCTTGAGAGTGTAGCGCCTGCTCCCGCACAAGGGACAGTGCCGGCGGACTCTCAACCTAATGCTAGTAACCCGAATGATGAAGCTAGACAAGCTTTCTATAGCGTGATGAATGATTGGTTCAACCAATACATTCGAACTAATACGGCTGTTCCACAACCTCCATTCCCGACAAATACAACCCCCGCACCTACAATACCTCCGGTAACTGACCAAATAAGGTCAAATAAGCCCCCAGTTGACAGAATCCGAAAACATGGGGCTACTGAATTTAAAGCTACAGATAGCGACGATGCCGAGCAAGCTAAATTTTGGTTGGACAACACTATCCGGGTACTCGATGAGCTATCTTGTACACCCGATGAATGCCTAAAGTGTACTATCTCCTTGCTACGCGATTCTGCCTACTATTGGTGGAGTACTCTGACTTCTGTTGTGCCCCGAGAGCAAGTAACTTGGGAGTTTTTCCAAACTGAGTTTCGGAAAAAGTATATCAGTCAGAGATTTGTTGATCAAAAACGGAAGGAATTTCTTGAGCTTAAGCAAGGTTCTATGTCAGTTACTGATTACGAGCGAAAATTTGTTAGACTTAGTAGATACGCTCGGGAATGTGTTTCGTCCGAGGCTATCATGTGTAGACGCTTCGAGGATGGGCTGAATGAAGATATAAAAATGTTCGTTGGCATTCTTGAAATACGAGAGTTCGTAGTACTTGTCGAGCGAGCTTGTAAAGCCGAAGAGCTTAGAAAAGAAAAACAAAAAGTTGATGTGGGAACTGGAGAGTTTCATAAAAGATCTTCGGGAAAGTCTCTTCAACGGGCATCGAAGAAATTTCGAGATGATGTGGGCTGGTCGAGAGGCACTTCGGGCCTTTTTAGACGAGATCGTGATCGACCCCTTATGGGTACACGAGGCACTTCGGTCGCCAGTGTTGGGAATGAACGTCGAGACAGAACGAAATGTCGATATTGTGATAAATGGCATTCGGAGAGTTGTAGATTCCCTGACCGCTCCTGTTACAAGTGCGGATCAGTTGACCACTTCATTAAAGATTGCCCGAGGCTGTCTGAACAGAATGTAAATCAGAGTGGGAAACCGGGTGCTACCACTGCTCGAGGTAGACCATCTAGAAATACGGGCAATGCTAGTGGTGGTCAGAGAGGATCTAGAGATGCTACGACCAGATCCGAGACTCGTGCGCCTGCTAGAGCTTATGCTATACGTGCCCGCGAGGATGCTTCTTCGCCTGATGTTATTACCGGTACTTTTACCCTCTTTGATACTAATGTAATTACTTTGATTGACCCCGGTTCTACTCATTCTTACATATGTGAAACCTTAGCATCCAGCAAGACTTTACCTATTGAGTCTACTGAGTTCGTAATTCGGGTGTCAAATCCCTTGGGTCGTTACGTGCTTGTCGACAAAGTGTGTAAGAAATGTCCCCTAGTAATTCGAGGTTCCTGTTTTCCGGCGGACTTGATGCTTTTGCCGTTTAATGAATTTGATGTTATTCTCGGGTTGGATTGGTTGACCGTGCATGATGCGGTTGTGAATTGCAAAAGCAAGACTATTGAATTGAGGTGCGCAAATAACGAAGTAATCCGAGTTGAGTCTACGGACTTGGATGGGTTGCCAGCTGTAATATCCTCAATGTTGGCCCAGAAATATGTAAGAAAAGGGTGCGAAGCATACCTTGCGTATGTACTTGATGACAAAGAATTAGAAAAGAAACCCGAATCTGTGTCGGTGGTTTGTGAATACCCGGATGTTTTTCCTGAAGAATTACCGGGTTTACCACCTGTTCGGGAGATAGAGTTTGGTATTGAGCTTGTACCTGGGACTACGCCGATTTCGATGGCTCCGTATCGTATGGCACCAACCGAGTTAAAAGAGTTGAAAGCTCAGTTGCAAGAATTGACGGATAGAGGTTTTGCTCGACCAAGTTTCTCACCTTGGGGTGCACCAGTATTGTTCGTGAAAAAGAAGGACGGAACCATGAGGTTGTGCATTGACTATCGTCAACTGAATAAAGTGACGATAAAGAACAAATATCCGTTACCGCGTATCGATGATTTGTTCGACCAACTGAAGGGAGCCTTAGTGTTCTCAAAAATAGATTTGAGATCGGGCTATTATCAGTTGCGAATTCGAGATTCGGACATACCCAAAACTGCCTTCAGAACGAGATATGATCACTACAAATTCTTAGTGATGCCGTTTGGGCTCACTAATGCCCCTGCGGTGTTTATGGATTTGATGAATCGGATCTTCAGACCATATTTGGATCGGTTCGTAGTTGTGTTCATTGATGACATCTTGGTCTATTCAAGAGATGAGACCGAACATGCTGAGCACCTGAGACTAGTGTTGCAAATTTTGCGGGATAAGCAGTTATATGTTAAGTTCAGTAAGTGTGAGTTCTGGTTAAGAGAGGTTAGCTTCTTGGGTCACGTGGTATCCGCATCGGGTATTCGAGTTGACCCAAACAAAATTTCAGCCATACTTAACTGGAAACCTCCAAGAAATATTACCGAAGTTCGGAGCTTCCTGGGGCTCGCCGGTTATTACCGACGATTTGTAAAAGGTTTCTCGATGATAGCCACACCAATGACGAAGCTACTTCAAAAGGATGTTAAGTTCGAATGGACGGAGAAATGTCAGAAAAGTTTCGATCAACTGAAAACTTATTTGACTGAAGCTCCAATTTTAGTGCAACCCGAATCAGGCAAAGAGTTTGTCATTTATAGTGACGCATCCCTACTTGGGTTGGGTTGCGTATTGATGCAAGAAGGTCGAGTGGTGGCCTATGCGTCGAGACAATTAAAGCCACATGAGAAAAACTATCCGACCCATGATCTTGAACTAGCTGCGATCGTATTTGCTTTAAAAATATGGCGACATTACTTATTTGGTGAAAAGTGCCATGTATTTTCGGATCACAAAAGTCTCAAATATTTGATGACTCAAAGAGACTTAAATCTGCGACAAAGACATTGGCTTGAGTTGTTGAAAGATTACGAGCTTGTCATTGATTACCACCCGGGAAAGGCTAATGTGGTTGCGGACGCCTTAAGCCGGAAATCATTGTTTGCTTTACGAGCGATGAATGTGCACTTGTCTGTTCTACCTGACAATGTGTTAGTAGCTGAATTAAAAGCCAAACCATTATTGATTCATCAAATTCGTGAAGCCCAGAAAGTTGATGATGAGTTGGTTGCAAAACGGGCTGAGTGTGTTCCGAACAAGGAATCGGAGTTTCAAATTGATGATGATGATTATTTGAGGTTCAGAAGTCGTTTGTGTGTTCCAAGGAATTCGGAACTCATTTCGATGATTCTGAACGAAGCCCATTGTAGCCGAATGTCAATTCACCCGGGGAGTACGAAAATGTACAACGATTTGAAACGTTGGTTTTGGTGGCATGGTATGAAACGAGACATCTCCGACTTTGTTTCGAGATGTTTAATATGTCAACAAGTGAAAGCGGAACATCAAGTGCCTTCAGGATTACTTCAGCCGATCATGATACCTGAGTGGAAATGGGATCGAGTCACAATGGACTTTGTGTCCGGACTGCCATTGTCAGCAAGTAAGAAGGATGCGATTTGGGTTATTGTTGATAGACTGACTAAGTCGGCTCACTTTATCCCTTTGCGTACGGATTTTTTATTGGATAAACTAGCCGAATTGTATGTTTCTCAGATTGTGAGATTACACGGGGTACCTATTTCTATCGTGTCGGATAGAGATCCGAGATTCACCTCGCGATTTTGGAGGAAATTGCAAGAAGCTTTGGGTACCAAGCTGCATTTTAGCACTGCTTTTCACCCCCAAACCGATGGTCAATCTGAGCGGATAATTCAGATACTTGAGGATATGTTGAGATGTTGCATCCTCGAGTTCAGTAGTTCATGGGAATGGTATTTACCATTGATTGAATTCGCTTACAACAATAGTTTTCAATCAAGTATTAAGATGGCACCTTACGAGGCTTTGTACGGTCGTAATTGCCGTACACCATTGTTTTGGATCGAGCTCGATGAAAGTAAAATTTTCGGAGTTGATTTGATTAAGGATGCCGAACAGAAAGTAAAGGTAATCCGTGAAAGTCTGAAAGCAGCCTCAGATCGTCAAAAATCGTATGCGGATTTGAAACGAAAAGACATTGAATATCAGGTGGGAGATAAAGTGTTTCTTAAAGTTTCACCTTGGAAAAAGGTACTCAGATTTGGCCGTAAGGGCAAGTTGAGCCCGAGATTCATTGGGCCGTACGAAATCTCTGAACGAGTTGGTCCGGTTGCGTATAGATTGATTTTGCCCCCTGAACTTGAAAAGATTCACGATGTCTTTCATGTTTCGATGCTTCGACGCTATAGATCTGATCCATCACATGTGATTAATCCATCAGAGGTTGAAATTCAAGCCGATATGAGTTATGAAGAAGAACCGATGCGTATCCTAGCTCGTGAAGTGAAGGAGTTGCGAAACAAAAGGGTTCCGCTAGTAAAGGTGTTATGGCTCAAACACGGGATCGAGGAAACTACTTGGGAAACCGAGAGCTCGATGAAAGAACGATACCCAAACTTATTTACCGGTAAGATTTTCGGGGACGAAAATTTCTTAAGTGGGGGAGAGTTGTGACAGCCCAAAATTGACCCTAGTCGGGAAGTGGTTTCGGGACCGCTAAACCGAGTCATAAAAATAATTAGCTGTCATATTTGATGCTTATTGTATGTATATATGCATGTGTGAAAATTTCATATTTGAATTTTGTTTAATTGTAGGTGAATTTTAGTAAATGGGACTTATGTGAAAGAATTTAGAAATGTGCTAGGCAAATGTAAAGTGGCTTATTAATGTATGTTATAGAAATGGTGGGTTTGCATGTCAAATTGCCCAATATTTGAGCTAGTGGCCGGCCATGCTATGAGTGGAAACATGTCACAAACATGTTACGTTAGTGATGTATGTTAGGAACAATAAAATAAGGAGTATGTGTAATAAAGAAATGGAAAAAAAGGAAAGAATGTGTATGATTGTTCTTCCCCTTTCCATTGCCGTGAATGTAAGAAAGAAAACAAAAAAAAAGTGTCCATCTTTCTTCATTTCTCTTGGCCGAATGTTCTAAGGAAGAAAGACAAAAAAAACAAGTTGTGTTCTTTGGTTCTTCTTGGCCGAATTGAAAGGAAGAAGAAGGGAGTGAAGCAATCGGTCATCTTAGGTCACTATTAAGGTAAGGAAGTTGTACTAGCTTTTGAAATTTTAGTTGATATTGAGTGAGTTATCAAGTGATTTTTGTAAACCATGTTAAAATTTTGATTTTTGGGGGTGAGTATGGTTTTCGGCTATAAAAGATGAATAAGGGTGATGATTGTGTTTCATGCAAAACTTAGATTAATAATGGTAGTTGCTTACATCTTGATATCTATGAGTTCCTTTCTTGGCTCTACCATAGACCCACGAAGTATATGTTTAGTTGGTGTTGTTGGAGGTTTATGATAGAAGCTAATGAGTGAGAGTTTGATAGGTACTATGAGGTTAAACTTCATGAGATTGTAAGCTTGTAAGTTGGATGATGAAATTCATGCTTTGTGAAGGTAAATGGTGTAGAAGGAGCATTCGGCCATGAAAACAAAAAAAAAGGGGAAATTTATGATGAATTAAGTTGGAAGCTATTATAATGTACTTGTACATTCGGGTATGGGATGAAAAAAAAAATATGAGATGGCTATAATCAGCCTTGTGATTCGGCTTTTGTATATATATATATTTGCACATGGTGTATTGGTATGATACATATATATGTCATCCCAAGGTATATGTTTATATATGGTGATGGTTTAGTTATGGAGTGAATGATGGATGCATATTGAGTTGTAATATGTAATGCATTAGTTAGTAAAATGTATGTCATTTATATGTGGTACTAAGTATATAATTGGCCTCAACGTAGACATGCATATTCGGCCACATGAGATTGATTTGCGTTGCATGTATTCGGTTAGAGGCAAGCATATTAATGCTTATATCTTGGCTTAGACAATCGGCTAAAAGGAGTGTGGGATAATATGTTGAGTTGATGCATGATTTCACATGTATGTGACTTTAATGTCTAATGTATAAATATGGGCTAAGTGCCTTGTGTTCCTCTTTTCGATGCTCAAATGATTAAATCAATTTATTTGTCTAATTAAGCTCAAGAGCAAAGGGGATCTAAATCCGATAAAGGGAAGGAAAAAGTGGTCGAATAGCTATCGGAATCATTCGACAACATCCGAGGTAAGTTCTTGAGTAAAAGAGCTTAAATTATGATTTGATTAGATCATGTTTTAAGCAAATTAAAATCATGCTCTTTGTGTGGCTATTGAGCCGAAATTGCAAGAATGATAAGTGTCTTGTGTTCGAGTTTTGCTAACGAAAATGAAATACGAATGTGCATGGTTATTTGAATGATGTCCGGGCTAAGTCCCGAAGGCTTTGTGCTAAGTGACCATATCCGGACTAAGATCCGAAGGCATTTGTGCGAGATACTAATTCCGGGCTAAGCCCGAAGGCATTTGTGCGAGTTACTAAATCCGGGTTAAGTCCCGAAGGCAATTGTGCGAGTTACTATAACCGGGCTATGTCCCGAAGGCGTTTGAACGAGTAGCTATATCCGGTTAAATTCTGAAGGTACGTGATTTGGGAATGAATGATCTTGCTGTAGAAATTTCAGTAAATACTCTAGAAACATCCCAACATTGAGGTATGTTTCGTATGTGCTTGAATTTAGTTGAGCCCTTACAAATAAGTATTCGCTCAGTTGATAAACGAGCTACCGGCCTTTGGCTAAGTTGATCTTTTGTGTATGTACATAAGGGTTGGTAATGTGAAGCAAGTATGATATCGAAAATTTGTGCATATGAAATTATCCGTTTAGCTATATGAATGCTATACTTTTGCTGTGCTGGAATTCCTTGCTCAAAACTTACTAAGCATAAATTGCTTACTCCGTTTCTTTGATCCTCTGTTTTATAGATTTTGGTTCTCCAGCTATCGGACTCGGGATTTTGAAGTCGAAGTCGCCCACACTATCAAAGCCCCCCCTTTTTGGTACAATTTTGGTTGAACTTCGAAATGGCATGTATAGGACTACCCGTTTGTTGTGGGTCATGGACCCTTTGGACTTGTATAATTTTGGATAGCCATGCGAAAATGGCTTATATATGTTTGAGTATAATGTTATAATCATTTGGTATGGATATGGTTATTGAGAGGTGTGGATATGCTTAACAAGGATTGGCCATTGGAATGGTTAATCACTATCATAAATTGAGCTATTTATGCTAAAAGGGCTAGTTGAATCATGGAAACTATGAAATAGGTAAAGTCTACCTTAAAGGCAGATGCTGACAGCAGCAGTGATGTAGATTTGGAAAATCATTAAAAATAGTAGGAATGGAATTAAATAGTGAATAAATTATGTAAACGAACCTTGATGAATCTATTTTCATAGGAAAGTAACGAAACAATCATACGGACAGTATGTTAAGAGATATTCAGGTTCTTGTGAGACAGGTCCAGAACGGTTTCTGGATTTCCTGTTCCGACTTTGGAAATTCATTATAAATTAACCAGAGACAATTAGGAGTCAAGCCATATATGTATAGATTCCTCTCTGAGTCTAGTTTCTATAGAAACAAACGGAATCAGTATTGAAGCCTTGTACAGGGAGATATCCAAGTCGTAATGCGCAGAGGTCAGTGTAGTCGATCCCTGTAACATGGGAGATTTTGACTAATAAACTGTACTAATTGGCCCAACCAAAAATTCTAGAAAAAAATATGTAGATGGGAATATGAGTCTAGTTTTAGGGAAAATTTACATAACTGGATTCTGAGTTTCTGAACTCAAGATATGATTTTTAAAACGACTAGTACGCAGATTGGCAGTGTCTGGGAAATTATTTTTAGAGTCTGTTAACACCTCGTGTTCGACTCCGGTGTCGGTCTCGAGTTCGGGGTGTTACACAAACACACCAAATGAGTATTCAACTCAGTAAGTCATAAGCAATATAAAACAGACCATTAACATGAGATCATAAGAGAAATAATGTAAGATCAACTATTTCAGCCATACCGATCTATGGTACAATTAACTAGATTATCGATCCAACCACAAGCCAAATATTGCTATCCGATCGACTATCAAACAACCAAATGGTTTAAATCTTTTTTTTTTCAAAGTATGAAACAATGATGAACTAGATGTATCCATGCATATACGTTTCATGTCTCAACTTCGATATTTCAGGTAATAGCTCTAGCACTTTATTCTTTCCCTATACTTTTTATATCATCAACCGATTTCGCACACATAGTGCTAAACAAATTCGCACACATAGTGCCATGCTACACCGGACACATAGTGCCTTGAAGATTCACTCATGTATTGATATCCAAATCAGCACACATAGTGCCATTCAATTCCGCACACATAGTGCCATTCAAATTTCCACACTTAGTGCCAATGTTGACCCATTATAATAAGACAATTTACTTAATTCAATTGGCATATACGGCCACAATTATAAATATGTATATCACTCCAAAAGAATACCTAACAAAAGAAATTCTCTCATGATACGCTAGAGTCATTTATGTATAAATTAATCAACCTTAGAAATGCTTATGGACTTACCTTGTGTTGGATAAATCGGTTCCAAATCGGCTACTCGATGCTCCTTGCTTTGCCCTTGCTTGATTCCCCTCCTTTAAGTTCTTGAGCTTGATTAAATAAATTAACTAGTTTAACCGCCTTGCTAGTTATTTGTATCCAAATTTTAATGATTTTATATCATAAGGAACACATGGTAAAATTTGATCTTTCTACCTTATGCTTTTGAGTTATTCGGCTAATAACCACATAATATCACATTACTATCAATAATCCAATCAATATTTTAATTATACATACATATATAACGCATATATATATTTGTATATACGGCAACCACCCTTGCTAATTACTCACATATATAGTCTAATAATTTTCATTACATTTTACAACCGTAATTGTTCAAGACATTAAAACTTGAACAAATATTCGTCTATTACCTCAAGGCCGGATGCATCATCACTTCCAAACATAACATTATCTCAAATATGTTTACATTCAAATATATATATAATCATGAGTCAAACTCAACTTATAAGCCAACATCACTCATTTAGTCGATTATATACAATCAAAGATAATATCACAAATGTGTATACCTATATAGCTGAATGTGCAAGATTAAATTCAACATCACCTATATACTTAATTATAAGGCCGAATATATAGTTTCAAATGTAATATCATTTTTATTTCATTTAAACACTTAGTTCCTCCACATAACAATTTGACCGAATGTTTCTAACAAAAAAAAATAAAAACTCCACATCTATTCATAAGTTCATATTAATGTTCATATATCTATTAACTAGTTCATTCTTCATCTTTCTAATATTCCATCCAAAGCATCAAACACTATCCTCATAACATCTAAACATCACAACCGAATGCGCATTTTGTCACGAAATAGAAAAATCAACCTATGGGTTATAATATAGATTTGTCTACTAACTAAATTTCATAAAATTTAATGAAAAAAAAAACATGAAATCTTACCTTGATTAACCCTTAAATTGACTGAATGCTTTTAACAATTTTTCTTTCTTTCTTCATTTAGGTTCGGCTTTGCAAGAAGAAGACGAACACTTCTCTCTCCTTCCATTTCTTCTTTTATTCATCTTTTTCTTATTAATCTATTTTTATATTTAGATTATTTTGTCATTTACCATTATAATATATATTTAATTAGACTTAGTGGAGGAACATCATCACATGGCCAGCCACTTCATGCATTAAGGGTATTTTGACATGCAAATCCATGCTTTCTCACCTTGTTGTTATTTGATCCTTACAATTTACAAATCATCTTTTCTAAGTTTCTCAACTAAGTCCTTTCAAGAAAATTCACATTCCTAAGACTAATTTTTAAACATTTAATTACTTTTTTTTTCACACATACACTATCACACATAAATATATGCAATTAAAATAAAACAAATTTTGTGACTCGGTTTTGTGGTCCCGAAACCACATTCCGACTAGGGTCTAATTAGAGTTGTCACAACTCTCCCCCACATAAGAAATTTTCGTCCCCGAAAATCTTACTAGCGAATAAGTTAGGATATTGATCCTTCATAGTGTCTTCAAGTTCCCAAGTAGCTTCGTCGACCCCATGTTTAAGCCACAGTACCTTCAACAATAAGATTTTCTTATTTCGTAGTTCTTTTACTTCACGAGCCAAAATACGAACCGGTTCTTCTTCGTAACTCAAATCAGATTGAATCTCAACCTCTGATGGCTTAATTACGTGCGATGGATCGGATCTATAACGTCGAAGCATCAAAACATGAAAAACGTTGTGAATCTTTTCAAGTTCAGGGGGTAAAATCAATCTATATGCGACCGGCCCAATTCGTTCGGATATTTCATACGGCCCGATGAATCTCGGACTCAATTTGCCCTTACGGCCAAATCTGAGCACCTTTTTCCAAGGTGAGACTTTAAGAAACACTTTGTCTCCAACCTGATATTCAATGTCTTTTCTTTTTAAATCCGCATACGACTTCTGACGATCCGAAGCTGCTTTCAGACTTTCGCGGATCACTTTTACTTTCTGTTCAGCATCTTTAATCAAATCAACCCCGAAGATTTTACTTTCACTAAGTTCGATCCAAAACAATGGTGTACGGCATTTACGACCGTACAAAGCCTCGTAAGGTTCCATCTTAATGCTTGATTGAAAACTATTGTTGTAAGCGAATTCAATCAAAGGAAAATTCCTTTCCCATGAACCACAAAACTCTAGGATACAACATCTCAACATATCCTCGAGTATCTGAATTATCCGCTCAGATTGACCATCAGTCTGGGGATGAAAAGCGGTGCTAAAATACAACTTGGTACCCAATGCTTCTTGCAATTTCTTCCAAAATCGCGATGTAAATCTCGGATCTTTATCCGACACAATAGAAATAGGTACTCCATGTAATCGAACAATTTGGGAGACATATAATTCTGCCAATTTATCGAACGAGAAATCCGTACGGACAGGGATAAAATGAGCAGACTTCGTCAATCTATCAACAATAACCCAGATTAAGTCTTTCTTACTCTGTGTCAACGGTAAACCAGATACAAAGTCCATCGTTACTCGATCCCATTTCCATTCAGGTATCATGATTGGCTGAAGTAATCCCGAAGGCACTTGATGTTCTGCTTTCACTTGTTCACATATCAAACACTTTGAAACAAAGTCAGAAATGTCTCGTTTCATACCAGGCCACCAAAATTGACGTTTCAGATCGTTGTACATTTTTGTACTACCTGGATGGACTGACATTCGACTACTATGAGCGTCGCTTAAAATCATCGAAATAAGTTCCGAATTTCTTGGAACACATAATCGACTCTTGAACGTTAAACAATCATTGTCGTGAATCTGAAACTCTGATTCCATATTTGAAACACATTCAGCTCGTTTAGCAACCAATTCATCGTTGACTTTCTGGGATTCAAGTATTTGATGAATCAATAATGGTTTGGCCTTTAATTCTGCTACTAACACATTATCAGATGAAACGGACAGGTGAACATTCATCACTCTCAAAGCAAACAATGATTTACGACTTAAAGCATCGGCAACCACGTTAGCCTTTCCCGGGTGATAGTCAATGACGAGCTCATAATCTTTTAACAATTCAATCCAACGTCTTTGTCTCAGATTCAAATCTCTTTGAGTCATCAAATATTTGAGGCTTTTGTGGTCCGAATATACATGGTACCTCTCTCCAAACAAATAGTGTCACCATATTTTCAGAGCGAATACAATGGCAGCTAATTCGAGATCGTGAGTCGGATAATTTTTCTCATGTGGCTTCAATTGCCTCGACGCATAAGCTACAACTCGACCTTCTTGCATCAACACACAACCCAGCCCAAGTAAGGATGCATCACTGTAAATGACAAACTCTTTACCGGATTCGGGCTGCACTAGCACTGGAGCTTCAGTTAAATAGGTTTTCAATTGATCGAAACTTTTCTGACATTTTTCTGACCATTCAAACTTAACATCTTTTTGAAGTAGTTTCGTCATTGGTGTGGCTATCATCGAGAAACCTTTTACAAACCGTCTGTAATAACCAGCAAGTCCCAAAAAGCTCTGAACTTCAGTAACATTTCTCGGAGGCTTCCAATCGAGTATGGCTGAAATTTTGATCGGATCAACTCGAATACCCGATGCGGATACCACATGTCCCAAAAAGCTAACTTCTCTCAACCAGAACTCACATTTACTGAACTTAGCATATAACTGTTTATCCCGTAAAATCTACAACACTAACCTCAGGTGCTCGGCCTCGATTTCATCTCGTGAATAGACCAAAATGTCGTCAATAAACACAACTACGAACCGGTCCAAATATTGTCTGAAGATCCAATTCATCAAGCCCATAAATACCGCAGGGGCATTAGTGAGCCCAAATGGCATCACTAAGAACTCGTAGTGACTGTATCTCGTTTTGAAAGCAGTTTTAGGTATATCTGAGTCTCGGACTCGCAACTGATAATAACCCGATCTCAAATCTATCTTTGAAAACACTGAGGCTCCCTACAGCTGATCAAACAAATCATCAATACGCAGTAATGGATATTTGTTCTTTATTGTCACTTTATTCAATTGACGATAGTCGATACACATTCTCATGGTTCCGTCCTTCTTTTTCACAAACAATACTGGTGCACCCCACGGTGAGAAACTCAGTCGAGCGAAACCTCTATCCGTCAACTATTGCAACTGAGTTTTCAATTCTTTAAATTCCATTGGCGCCATACGGTACGGACCTATCGAAATTGGTGTAGTCCCAGGTACAAGTTCGATGCCGAATTCTACCTCTCGAACGGGTGGTAATCCCGATAATTCCTCAGGAAAAACATCTGAATACTCACAAACCACTGTCACTGATTCAAGTTTCTTTTCTGACTTTTTGCTATCAAGTACGTACGCAAGATATGCTTCACACCCCTTTTTCACATATTTCTGAGTCAACATCGAGGATATTATTGCTGGCAATCCGTTCAGGTCAGTAGACTCAACTCGGATTATCTCATTATTTGCACATCTCAAATCAATGGTCTTTCTTTTACAATTTACAACTGCGTCATGTACAGTCAACCAATCCATACCGAGAATAATATCAAATTCATCAAACGGTAAAAGCATCAAATCGGCTGGAAAAGAGGAACCTCGGATTATTAGGGGGCATTTCTTACACACCTTGTCGACAAGCACATATCGACCCAAGGGATTCAACACTCGATTACGAACTCAGTAGACTCAACAGGTAGAGTCTTACTGGACGCTAATGTTTCACATACGTAAGAATGAGTTGAACCAGGATCAATTAAAGCAAGCACACTAGTACTATAGAGAGTAAATGTACCAGTGATAATGTCAGGAGAGGATGCCTCCTCTCGTGCACGGATGGCATAAGCTCTGGAAGGGGCACGAGTCTCAGATCGAACAGCCGTATCAGTAGTCCCTCTCTGGTTACCACCCCCGCCTCCTGTATTTCTTGGTGGTCTACCTCTAGTTGTTGTACCACTTGATCTCCCACATTGCATCTTATTTTTCTCGTCAGGTTCTGTGCAATCTCAAATGAAATGATCCAGCGAACCGCATCTATAACAGGCTCTGTTAATAGATTTACCCCAACATTCACCTACATGTCGTCTTCCACACTGTGGACATTCGGGTTTTTTTTGCCGATTGTTGCCAACACTAGCAACAGAAGTAGCTCGAGAGTCCGTTGATGGTCGCTCCTTAATAGATATTCCTGCAGCCGTCTTTAATCTATTAGTATCGTCTCTGAACTTCTTTGCAGCCGAGAAAGAAGTTTTACCCATTGATCTTTTGCGAAAATCTCTAGCTTCAGTTTCAGCTTTCGTTTTCTCCTTTCCAAGCTCTTCAGCCTTACAAGCTCGTTCAACCAGTGTTACAAATTCCTTTAGCTCTAAAATACCCACCAGTAGCTTTAAATCTTCATTCAATCCCTCTTCAAATCTTTTACACATGGCAACTTCATCAGCTACACACTCCTGAGCATATCGACTGAGCCTTACAAACTCACGTTCATATTCGAATACCGTCAAACGGCCTTGTTTAAGCTCCAAAAATTCTTTGCGCTTTTGATTAATGAATCGTTGATTGATATACTTTTTACGAAACTCCATTTGGAAGAAGTCCCAAGTAACTCGTTCCTTTGGAACAATCGAAATCAAGGTTCTCCATCAATAGTAGGCCGAATCGCGTAATAAGGATATGACACACCTTAGACACTCATCAGGTGTGCAAGATAGCTCATCAAAAACACGAATGGTATTATCAAGCCAAAACTCAGCCCATTCAGCGTCATCAGTAGCGGTGGCTCGAAATTCCTCGGCCCCGCGCTTTCTAATCAAATCAACAGGAGGTTTACTCAGCCTCATAGGATCAGTAGTTGCTGGTATTATAGGCACCAGAGAAGAATTATTTAAATTTGGGAATTGTTGAGCAGCAGAGTTTGTTTGGGCATATTGTGCAACCCACTCATTCATCATGGTAAAGAAGGCTTGTTTAGCCCCATCATCTTGATTACTCGCAGATGGTTGAGGTTCAATAGGCACTGTCCCTTGCGTGGGAGCAGGCGCTACACTCTCAACGTCATCCGCTAAGGCTCTCTCTAGAGCGAATTCCATTTACTAATCAAAACAACAATTTCAACCGTCGGAAGTCATCACTATCCTAGCATTATGGCATGTATAGCTAGACTCATACGCGCTATGGTAGTCCTAGAATCGACTAAATCGTAGCTCTGATACCAATAAAATGTAACACCCCTAACCCGTTTCCATCACTGGAATGGGTTACGAGATATTACCGAACCAAATACTTATTCGTAAAATTTTCATGCATCTTCTTCTATCATCTTCATTTCGTTAAGTTCATCTTTAATAATGCATAATTCATTATACTACCATATACGATCCTTATTCATACATAGCCGGAACACATAATTAATCATTATCAAGTTCAATCAAAACCATTACATAAGTTTACATCATATAACAACTATATCATACGATTTTATGTTATGTTCAGACATAACCAGACGACCCATTACGCTATCTCAATTTAAATACGAAGATCATATACAATAGCCAAATTGCAATTAATCACCTATATAAATATGTCATAATCGAACTACCCCAAAAACACATAATCAATATTTCTTAGCATTTTCAACACTCAAACATATGTATAGATTTATATATATATAATTAATTAATAGCATTACACATTATAACCAAGACGATTTATACCATGATTAAACATAACCAAATTCAAACTTAGTATTTAAGCCATATTCACATGGCTGGAAGTATACATATCAAAGTTCAAACAAAATACATATTAGCCTATACATGCCAAAATGTTCATTTAGATGAACTAAGAAGAGGGTAACAAAATGTTAAAAACTAGTGTGATGACTTCGATGATGATTCCAAGCACGCAAAATGGGTCAAGGAAATCTAAATAGGAGACAAGCAAACACACCAAATGAGTATTCAACTCAGTAAGTCATAAGCAATATAAAACAGACCATTAACATGAGATCATAAGAGAAATAATGTAAGATCAACTATTTCAGCCATACCGATCTATGGTACAATTAACTAGATTATCGATCCAACCACAAGCCAAATATTGCTATCGGATCGACTATCAAACAACCAAATGGTTTAAATCTTTTTTTTTCAAAGTATGAAACAATGATGAACTAGATGTATCCATGCATATACGTTTCATGTCTCAATTTCGATATTTCAGGTAATAGCTCTAGCACTTTATTCTTTCCCTATACTTCTTATATCATCAACCGATTTCGCACACATAGTGCTAAACAAATTCGCACACATAGTGCCATGCTACATCGCACACATAGTGCCTTGAAGATTCATTCATGTATTGACATCCAAATCAGCACACATAGTGCCATTCAATTCCGCACACATAGTGCCATTCAAATCTGCACACTTAGTGCCAATGTTGACCCATTATAATAAGACAATTTACTTAATTCAATTGGCATATACGGCCACAATTATAAATATGTATATCACTCCAAAAGAATACCTAACAAAAGAAATTCTCTCATGATACGCTAGAGTCATTTATGTATAAATTAATCAACCTTAGAAATTCTTATGGACTTACCTTGTGTTGGATAAAACGGTTCCAAATCGGCTACTCGATGCTCCTCGCTTTGCCCTTGCTTGATTCCCCTCCTTTAAGTTCTTGAGCTTGATTAAATAAATTAACTAGTTTAACCGCTTTGCTAGTTATTTGTATCCAAATTTTAATGATTTTATATCATAAGGAACACATGGTAAAATTTGATCTTTCTACCTTATGCTTTTGAGTTATTCGGCTAATAACCACATAATATCACATTACTATCAATAATCCAATCAATATTTTAATTATACATACATATATAACGCATATATATATTTGTATATACGGCAACCACCCTTGCTAATTACTCACATATATAGTCTAATAATTTTCATTACATTTTACAACCGTAATTGTTCAAGACATTAAAACTTCAACAAATATTCATCTATTACCTCAAGGCCGGATGCATCATCACTTCCAAACATAACATTATCTCAAATATGTTTACATTCAAATATATATATAATCATGAGTCAAACTCAACTTATAAGCCAACATCACTCATTTAGTCGATTATATACAATCAAAGATAATATCACAAATGTGTATACCTATATAGCCGAATGTGCAAGATTAAATTCAACATCACCTATATACTTAATTATAATGCCGAATATACAGTTTCAAATGTAATATCATTTTTATTTCATTTAAACACTTAGTTCCTCCACATAACAATTTGACCGAATGTTTCTAACAAAAAAAAAAAAACTCCATATCTATTCATAAGTTCATACCAATGTTCATGTATCTATTAACTAGTTCATTCTTCATCTTTCTAATATTCCATCCAAAGCATCAAACACTATTCTCATAACATCTAAACATCACAACCGAATGCACATTTTGTCACCAAATAGAAAAATCAACCTATGGGTTATAATATAGATTTGTCTACTAACTAAATTTCATAAAATTTAATGAAAAAAAACATGAAATCTTACCTTGATTAACTCTTAAATTGACCGAATGCTTTTAACAATTTTTCTTTCTTTCTTCACTTAGGTTCGGCTTTGCAAGAAGAAGACGAACACTTCTTTCTCCTTCCATTTCTTTTATTCATCTTTTTCTTATTAATCTATTTTTCTATTTAGATTATTTTGTCATTTACCATTATAATATATATTTAATTAGACTTAGTGGAGGAACATCATCACATGGCCGGCCACTTCATGCATTAAGGGTATTTTGACATGCAAATCCATGCTTTATCACCTTGTTGTTATTTTATCCTTACAATTTACATATCATCTTTTCTAAGTTTCTCAACTAAGTGCTTTTAAGAAAATTCACATTCCTAAGACTAATTTTTAAACATTTAATTAATTTTTTTTCACACATACACTATCACACATAAATATATGCAATTAAAATAAAAATAAATTTTTGTGACTCGGTTTTGTGGTCCCGAAACCACATTCCGACTAGGGTCTAATTAGGGCTGTCACATAAGCAGTTACTGTATTACCCTCTGAGGCTAAACAAAACCTGAACCCGAAGCTTGCATCAAATCAAAACGCTGTGGACACTCTCTAATCTGATGATCCATTGACCTATAATGCAAACATGGCCCTAATCTCCTCCAACACTCACCCGAATGGAGCCTACCACATTCATTGTATGGCTAAACCCTAGTAGAAGCAATTGAAACTCCCACTCTAGAAGGCCCATTAGGTCTGGCCCATTTTTAGGCCTTTGAATAGAACAATAGAGCTTCGAATCCCTTTTATTCTTACCTCTCTCACGATCCCTGTTCAGGCGCTCAATGCACTTAACCTCCTCGACGATCTTCACCTTGTCCACCAGAATGGTGAACTCTCGCTCCCTTTGCGGAGCTATCAAGACTCTCAAACTGTCTCTTAGACCATCCTTAAAGCGGACACATTTCTTGTATTTAGATGCCATCATCCCTCGAGCATAGCGACTCAGTCTTAAAAATTTAGCATCAGAAGAGAAAAGATGGAGAGAAAGGAATTTTACTCAGAAGAGAAAAAGAATAGAGGTGAAAAGAAAAACCAAAATGTCAGATAGAGGGAATTTTTGGAAAAAGAAAAAATAAAATAAAAACAAATTAAAATTAAAATTAAACAACTCCCCACTCCCTCCACTAACCACCTTATCCCCCAGAATCCTACCCACTAACCACATCTAATTACCCCAAAATTCACTTCCACTCAACCTCTATCACACAACTGAAGCAAAAAATCATCATCAATACTCACATAAGGGTTCGAACATGAGACCTTCAAGTAAGCTAACACCTTACCACTTGAACCAGCAGACTCATTCTAATCTGAGTTCACAGAAAATATAACATAAGCCTACCACAAAGGGATAAGGCTAGGATCAAAAATAGCAAAATTATTAAAAATGGGACTTGAACCCAAGACCTAAAACACACACCCACATCATTTAATCGTTGAAGCAGATACTTAATTGTAACAGATTTCACAGAAACAAAGATAAATAATTTAGGGCGCTACATGGTAAGTATGTCTCAATTCTAATGTCTAGTCTCAAATCTTTATAGATTTTTTATCCAATACTAATCGTACGATATATTAAACAATCTTTTATGATTCTTGCCAAAGATTTTCTCACATCTCAAAAATGGGGTTAGTAGAATCAGGGTTTACGAACCAACTTAGTGGTCACTATTAGACTTTTAAGTTTTTTCCTTACGTTTTAGAGACAAGAATAAGCTTACTGGTTTAGTGGTAAGGCTTTAACTTTCCCAGAGGTCTCGTGCTCGAACCCTCGTGCGTGTAACCACTCTTCCAATTTTAGTTTTGTTTCATTTTGTTATTGTAGCCCATTTTTTCGTCACCATTTTCTTTGTTCTTTTTTTTTCTTTAATTTTTATCTGATTTGTTATATATTAAACCCTAAAATTCTAACAATCT
Source organism: Gossypium hirsutum (assembly GCF_007990345.1). Taxonomy (NCBI): domain Eukaryota; kingdom Viridiplantae; phylum Streptophyta; class Magnoliopsida; order Malvales; family Malvaceae; genus Gossypium; species Gossypium hirsutum. The sequence goes on along the minus strand of NC_053428.1, from coordinate 96,270,323 downwards.
TGTGTCATCTCTTCCTGTGCCTACGCCATTGACGTTGCCATTCATCAAAAGTCTTATTTACTTCTTTCGCATCTTCGTTCAGTACAGATCTGAAATAGGTGAAGTGTAAGTGTTGTTGTTTCTGAGTTTTAATCAGTTTACTTCAATTCTTTTATTTTGTTGTTTGAAACCCTCTTAGTTCTGGTGCATTTGTGTAATTAAGTTTTAGATTCATATAGTAGAGGCGAACCAATTGATTGTAGTGCTGTAGAATTGCGTTTCTAGATGAGTGTCTTAAACACTTGTAATCGATGGATGTTTCTGTGCTTTAACCTTATGGTTTGCAGTAAAATCGAGTGTGGTTTTGGACCACACAGTCATCCAACACGGGCGTGTACCACATATGGCCGGGACACACAGTAATGTGCCACTATAGGTGTTAGGGTTAATTCTTGAATACGCGGCCCAAGGTGAGTTACACGGCATGACACACGGCCTAGAGTAAGTCATACGGCATGACACATGGTCGCGTGACCACTATTGGGGAAATTAATGATTTTGACATGGCCGAGAGCCCTTCGCATGGCTTGAGACACGACCATGTCTCTCCTGTAAGTTTATGTTAAAATAGCCACACAAGCACAAAGAGTTACACGATCTGTCCACACGAACATGTACTTCAACCACACGGCCGTATACCTTAGCCACACGAATGTGCATCCCTATAACGCAATTTAAACCATCCCATGCGATCGTGTGTTCCTATTTTACTATTTTTATCACTTTTTCGCAGCTTGATTCGTTTTAGGCCCTAAATGATCTTTTGCATGTTACAACTTCTGTAGGTATGATTAAGATATTATTACTAAATACTGAATAATAGTGATTGATATAATACTAACTGAATATAGATATATATGCTTTTGATTCTGTTATTGGTGTTGGTTGCAAGTCTGTTTATGATTTACTGAAAATTGAATATGAGCATGTCTGATTCAGTAAGTTAGAATTTATTAAATTATTTGCATTAGTGTTGGGGTTGGGATATGGACATGAAGTGAAGGAAGTTTGATTTGGCAGTTAAATTGCATTGATTATATTTTGCGGTAACTCCACAATATTTTTTGTAGTTCGACTGCATAATATTTAAGTGGCATACGACCATTTATTAGGTGTGTGTTGGATGGATAGGTCTATCATAACCCTAATTGGTGTGTAGTGGATAGATGGGTCTACCATAATCCTATATTTGATATGTGTTAGATGAACGAAGTTGGTGTGTAATGGTTAGATGTATAGGATTTTTGTTCTATCATACGTTTGAGCATGTCATGCATATATGTTGCAGTGATAAAGCAATATGATACTCTAATCTGATTTATCTATTGGTTATGTTTTGGTTATGGTTATTTCATGTTTGGTTGTCTGATTGTTACTATATTGCTTACATTTGTTTTCGACTTACAATGAGTTTCATAGCTCACATCCTTAATTTATCCTTTTCAGGTAATCTGCGGGGTTAGGTCTCGGATCAGCAATTGAAGGTCTCAATGTTTTTCATTTTGATTTGATTTGAACAAAGTTTTCTTAAGATTTTTAATTATTTTATGAGAACAGTGGTATGGGTTTTCTATTTTGGGATAGTTTAGTGATTTCATGCATGGACATTAGTAAACTAAACTATTTTCTTTAATAATCGACCAAGTGTTAATTTTCAACTTATGGATTTTTAATCAAAATAAAATGTTAGATTTTCTACTGCAACATAGGTTTTGAAATTTTGGTTAACAAATTGTTAACATGAAATGTTTGAAAAATTATTAAGGAAGTAATAAATTTTGGGCCTTAAAACTAATTTTGGAAACAATAAACTAAGGTTTACAAAACTTAGGTGTAGACCACTACTGGTCGGTGAAATATAAGAAAAGTGGTTTTTGAAAAAGTTTTCTAAAATGTCTGAATAGTGTTTTGGTTTTTGACCACTTCAGTGGTCAATGTGACCTTCAAAATCTAATCAAAACGTTTAGGCCAAGTTTTAAGGTGTTACAGATCTTTTGAAAATCTTTATTTACCTTGAAACCAACCATTAATTCTTGTGTAAATGTCGTTTGAAGGAATCGTTTTAGGTGCATCGGATCAGATTTGTTAATAGGGGACATTAATCGAGCTTCCAATAAAATGTGTATGTTCTTTTACAAACGAATTAGGGCAAACTGAGCCTAGATTTAGGACCACACAATCTTCTATACGGGCGTGTAGACCACACGACCTCTTACACGACCATATGCCCTAGAAACCCTAGGGTAGTATGTGAACCACATGGTCATGTGTCCTTCTTGTAGGTTAATTTTTGCAATTTTTCACATGGTCACAGCTTGTTACACGGCTTGGCCACACGGCCGTGTAACCCTTCCACATGGCTTATAGCTTCCCACATAGCCTGGCAACATGGACGTGTGACCCTTGATTTACAATTTTACCCAGAATTTTGTGAATTGTTTAGTCCCCGAACTATTTTTAGCACTTTATTTCATTTAATTAAGTCTCTGGTAATATGAATAATGCTTGAATCCATGATCTGGTTGACTGAATTATTATTGTATACGTATGATATGAAAATATTACATGTTTACTGTCATTGTAATTTTGATGAATTGATATTGTTTTCCATACCACTATGTTACTATTGCATGACATACATGCCTACTATTACTGTTAAATTGAACTCATGTTAAGCAAGTTTATTGCTACTGTGATGATCCGTTATAAGCATGATAATTGTTACTGTATCAATTTGCTATAAGCATGTTATTGCTACCGTATTGATTTGTTGTAAGCATGTTATGTTGCATTACATGGGGTGGCACGATATGAATGGAGGAAGTGTGATCAGTTTATTTGCACCGTTGAGTGGTTTATCCATAATATACTAGTAGCTTTTATCTACAAATATGTTGTGCGGCCACAATCTACTAACAACTTGGCTTTAAAAACTTTTTATTAGAAAAACAAAACCCCTGTGGTTCATCCACCCATTTTTTCTTACAAGTGGTTCATCCACAACAAGTGGTGTAAAGGTAGATGAGTTTTGGGGAACTCATATTGTGAAGTGTAGCAGTGGGGTAGGACATTTGCTAGTAAATTGAAGTTGAATTGCATTCATGAGCATATACATGGTTATGAACACCGAGATATTATATTGATAATTTGATCTGAATTATCGATATTCTGTATTGCTATTCAATTGTGATTTATTCTATGAGTTGAGATTCCAAATGACTTGTCCACTGTTTGCACTAGTTTTTTTGTGATTGAATTCACATTGAGCTTCATAGCTCACTCTCCTTTATTTCCATCTCTATAGATAACCCACCAGGTTAGGATGTGAAAACGGCATCCGAAGTGTCTCGACTCAGTTTTAATTACTGGAATATTTTAGGTCCATTATGTGACATTTTTATTACTCAGATACTGTATTATTTTATTTTGAACTGTGGCATAGGACATAGGGTTTGGGTTTTTATTTATGTAGCTTGCATGATATTAATTTGACTATAGGATATCGAATTATGAATATTAATTAGTTATGCATGAACCCTTAATTTTCATCAAAAACAGAAATAGATATCACTTTTCCCCTGCTAAACTATAATTAGAATTTTTGAGTAATAAATAAATCGGTAATTAATTAAGTCTTCAAAAAGAAGTCACTGCTACATAGGTAAACTTATCTAAACTGATTTTTATTAACTCGTGAGTTCTTTTTTTTTTGAAAATCGCACTGAGTTTTCTTCTAAATTAAACAAATGTTTTAATTTGACCATTTTAAAATCTCCAGTCGTATTAGGCCATCTCGATGGCCGATGTAATTTCTCAAATTCAGGTCTAACGTCTAGGCCGAGTTGGAAAAATGGGCATTAGCAACCAAAAAATGGGCATTAGCAACCAAATTTTGCAATGCCATTCTATGTCATGGTGTAATATAATGATATTAAATGTTGTGTAAAATTGGAATATTTGCAATGGTTTGTAGATGTCGTTGCTAAATTTAGTTTTTAAAATACTAATCACAACGACAAATTTTGTAAAATTGGAAGTTTTTTTTTACTTGTATGATTTTGAATAGGTTGTGAAAATTAGCCAACATATTCATTATTTTAAGTGAAAAATTCAGTTTAAGGATGCAATATTAGCATTATTTCTACATGCCTCCATAGGTAAGTAAAATAATTTGGTTTGTCCAATGGTTAGTCTCTTCATGCATTTCATATTTGATTTGTAAAATTTTGCAATGCTCCACATGTACTCCCAATACCCTTCAAGTAGATATGCCTTAGCTTGTCCCTTAAGAAAAGGTTGCAACTTAGTTAAAAGTCATGATATTTAACATAGTACTTTGTTATTAATTAAATGTATAAAGTCAATGATGTTTTGGTTGTTTCTTATGACAATGATTTGATGCTTATGTTAATTTGTGTCTAGGTAAAAAAAAAGGGCGTGGTAAATATTCCTTTAATAAGATTATTTTTAGTTATATTTATAGCTTCATATTAAAAATTAAAAAAAACCTAATATTTATTATAAAAAATAATATAACATTTATGGAAATTCTATTCTTTATTGTATAAATTGCCAATTGCAAGATAAAGTTCAACTATGGATAAAGGTATTTGCATGTTCATTGGTTCAAATTTCAAATTTTGTTATTGTTTTGGTGATGTAAACCTTTAATTCTCTTGCCGTCTATTTGTACTCATACTTTACTTGATAATTATTTTAGTAACAATTTATATAAAATTTTGTTATGTTATTATTATGATACAATAAATATGAGTTTACAATTTTCATACTTTTTTTTATGGGTGATATCGATTTTAGTTATGAAACTATTTTTTATTACAATATTTCTTATAAATTTCTTTAATTTTATTAGATTTTTATTTTAATTTAATTGCAACTAAATAATATTGTTTCTAAATAAATAACTAGTATCTTTAAGATTACCAATGCCTATTTTTATTACCAACTAGATTATGTTTTACTACAAAATAAAATTAAACAACCATAATAATATCATTACGTATAAACTTTTGAAAACAAAATATTATTGTTGCTAAATTTAACTTTACACAACGACTATCGTTGTGTAACAAAAAAGTATCCAATTATTGTGTCGTTGAAAATTAATATTCCGCAACTATATAAGTCTCGTTATGTAAAAATATTAACAAACATATTATTATTGCGTAAAGTATTTGATAACCACATTTTATGGTTGCTAAAATAAAATTTTGGAAATAACATACCGCTGTTGTGTAATGTGATACACAACGAATAAAAATATCGTTGCAAAATAATATTTGGCAACCGATAGTGTTATTGTTATGTAAACAATTTGGAAACCGTATTTTATGGTTGTTAAAACATTTCTTTTTTTAGAAATGACATTTAATTGTTGCGTAACATAATACACAATAGACTAAAATGGCATCACAAAATAATATTTGACAACTATTATATTATTGTCATGTAAAAGATTTAGCATCTAAATTTACATTGTTATGAATTCTATTTTGCAACCAATATTTTATTGTTACGTAATAATTTTTGTAACTGAAATATTGTTCCTGAGTTATAGATTTCATAACCAATTTTATTGTAACTAAAACATATTTACACAAATAAATAAAATCATTGCTAAAAAGAATTATATTTGAAAATGACAAAAGTTGTTGCGATATATATAATTAAAAATGACTATTTTTTTTTATTTTCAAAGTCGTTATGCATATTTTAGACAACGGAGGTATATGCAATGACCTCACTACGACCTTTTGTCATTACAATAAAATTTTAACAACAACAATACAACATTTAGTAACACCTTTTAGCATTGGTAATACCCGTTTTTCTTACAGTGCAACTCAATTGATAAAAATATGAGAAAATTAAGACATTAAACTAAAATAAAAACAATATAATGATAATTATCTTATTTAAAATTTTTTATAAAAATATTCTTTAAATTTATTCACTCCTTTAGAACTATCCTTCTTAATAGTCTAAAGAAAAAAAAATCACTCTTATTCACTTCTGAAATTAAAAAAATAAGAGGCTATTTGATGGTGCAACGAATTGAAATAATTAGTTGTAACTCACTTTAACAACTGAGGTATTGAATCTTATTTATTTTTTGTTGGCATTTTTTTAACTATTTTATGCAACTTTTTAAAGAATTTTGTGTAGTAAAATTTGTGGTATAATTGAGAAATACTTTTTGTTAAGTAAAAAAACTCGAAAGAGCTTAAAGTGATTATCTTACCTTATTTATGAGATATGCGATTGTGTGGTTTGATGAATAAATATCCCTACCTTATTCTATTTCATATTATATTATTCTATTTCATATTATATGATTTAATTGAGGTGAAAAAAGCCTATCCTAATCCCATTACCTTAGTTTACAAGAACTACATATACTTATATATTATAGACAAAACTTATGGTTTTAAATGTAGAATTAGTATAACTCAATTTTGTTCATAAGAGGAACATATCTGATTATAATTTATTTGCAAGAAAATTGTTGCAATAGTTTGTGTTGAGTTTTCATTGGGGAATACTTTAGTGGAAAGTTTCTCCATTATAATTGTCTGGGAATGGGGCTATAATGAGCACGAGTAAGGTTGAACTTAAATAATCTATTGTACCATGAAAAATAATTGTAACCTCCCCAACCCGACTTAGACATTAAACCTAAATTCGAAAGGTTACGTTGGCCTCTGAAATGACCTTGTAGAACTATCGGAGTTTTAAAATAGTTGATTAAATCATTTGCTTTAATTTCTGAATTAAACTTAGCGTGTTTCCCTAAAAGATTATGATTTAGTTTAAAAAATTGGTTGACCTTAATGATTGGTTTGTAAAAGTTGGATATTAGATATATAAATATATGTGTATCGTTTTCAAAGCAGCCAAAAAGTGATACCTAATCATAATTTTAATAAAAATTGTATTTCATGCATAAATAATTAAAAATCCATATTTGTAACGCCCTGATTTATTAAATCTTGTTTTATGATTTTTTTCATAAATGAGTATTTGCTTTAGTGGTTAAGTGATTTGTGTGTGTGCTTGAGGTCTTGGGTTTAAGTCCCATTTTTGGAAATTCTACTATTTTTGTTCCTAGCTTTATTCTTAATTATGAGACTTATTTTATATTTTTGGTCAACTTATATCAGAATGAGCCTGTTGCTTTAGTGGTAAGATGTTAGCTTATTCTATGGTCCTGTGTTTGAATCCTTGAATGTGCGTTTGGCAATAATTTTTGCTTAGGTGTATGTATGCTGTTTGTGTAGTAGAAGTTGGATGGAATTGATATTCTGTGGTAGTTGGATGAGGTTTAGTGGGTCAGATTCTGTGGGATTCAGTTTAATTTTAATTTTAATTTTGTTAGTTCTCAAAAATTTTCTCTATTCTTCATGTCCCTTTTCCTTCTCCTTACAATTCTATTTCTGACATTTTTTCTCTTTCTTTTGATTTCGTCTCCTTTTTGGCTTTTCTTCTTTCATTCTTGTCTATCGTGTTGCGATTTTGGGCGTTATGCATTCAGGTTCTTCGATCTGTTCTGAAAAGGTAAGTTATTTTATAGTTTCTTAATCATGTGTGATGGGGGTGCTAATTATATTTTTAATGGAAATTCATTGATGATGTTTCGTATAATTCTTGTTTAGGGGAAGGTTAAGAAGCAATCGATGCTTCTCCAGTAATTTGAGTGTTGGGTGATTACTATTCGTTGGCGGTAACTATATTTGTACGTTGTTCAGATTTGAGAGGCTAAGTTCATGGTCAATTTTTTGTTTGAATTGATAAATCGAGTGCTAAAATAATTGTTGGGATATTTTTTTAGGTTACGGAGGTCTCGGGGTTACTTTCGCATCAAAATCGAGCCAGGTGTATAATAAAAAACTTGACAAATAACTATCGGTGAAAGCTAAAATTAGGGCCTATTGACGCCATACAGGCGTGTGGTAGGCCGTGTGGTAGGTCGTGTGCAACACACGTCTATGTATGAGGTTATGTGTGAAGCTGTGTGAGTCTGGGCTAGGCTATGTGGGCCATACAGGCTAGGCAATTTTGGGCCTATGGGCCCACACGGGCAAGCCATTTTAGGCTGTGTGGGTACACGGGTGTGTGAGCCCAAATTTCAGAATTTGTTCTCTAGTGTAATGCCCTAAATTTTTGATTTTCTGCTTTTTGTGATTTTCGGGCTTGAAAGTGTCTGAATTTGCGGTTAAATGTTATTTCTGGCTTAATATGTGTTGGGTTAAGTAATTTTGAGCTCTGGGTGTGTCTGGGAGGTCCTAAGTTCAAGCTGTAATTTGGGCTAAATTTGGGTTTTATTGGAATAAAGCCTGACTTGAGATCAGTGGGCTTTTAAGGAGTTGTTGGTAAAGACTTAACAGAATGGGCCTGCTGGTCTAATGGTTAAGTGGCAAGGGATTTTACTTAGGGTCAGGGGTTTGATTTCCTGTGGTAGCGAAGGGATTATTTTTGCTGCAAGTTCCAGTAAGCGATGGGCTTTAGTAAATTCTGAGTTGTGGGCTTAAGGGAAAATCTAGGGTTTTTTCTTTTCCTCTTTTCTGTCAACAGTTGCTTTCTCTGTCGTTTTCTTTTTTCTCAATTTCCCTTGTACCGAAAATTCTTTGCTTCCTTTCCCTTCTCCTTTGTTTTGCTTTTCTTTTTCGATAAGCTTAGGCATGTTCAAGCAGTTCTGTCGATTCGGTAAGTAGCGTTTGAATTAAGTTAAGTGTTTTCTGTTGGAGATTATTAAGAGTGACTTTGGTTGCTGTTTAGGGATTAATCAAGGCTCAGTAGACCAGTAATCAAGTTCTTAGCAAATGAGGAAATACCGTTCTTCGTCAAAGGTAAGTAGATCTCGAGTTTTGAGAGTTGTTCATTCTTAGGTAAAATGATTTAAGTGAATAATTTAGGCTCGATTTTGTCAATCTTAGGCTTTGGAGTGCTCGTGGTTGGATTAGCAGTAAAAATGAACCAGGTGTGTACTCCGATTGCACAAAAAATAAGTTTCAACGAAAGCAGAAAAACAAGTCTGTCGACGCCACACGAGCGTGTGATCTGCCCTTGTGGTAGCTTGTATCGCGAGACACGGGCATGTGACGGATGAGCCAGGCTGTGCACGCGTTACACGGGAGTGACGGACATGGGCGTGTGAAGCTGGCGAGGCCGTGTGCGAGGCATGGGCTCGACCATTTGGGCAGTGTAGGCCGCATGGGCGTGTGGGTCACACGGGTGAACCACACGGGTAGGGCACACGGACGTGTGTGCCCAATTTTCCTAAAATCTTCTGTAAGGTTGCATGGGTCACTTAAGTCGACTGTGACTGCCTGTAGAGTCGGTAAGCATTATTTAGACCCTATACTATGAATGATTACTGTGTTGTATGTAAAACATGTTACAATAAGCATGTATATCTGCTTGATTTCATATATCTGTTCTGCTATGATATGATCTGATTTCTGCGTATAAGCATGCCACAATATTTATGATGCATTGCATTGGGTTGGGTTGTAGTAAAGAGAAAGAAGTCTGAGAGGCGATTAGCCTATTATTGGGCAGGTACGCTGCATATATCTGTTATGTATTGTTTTACAATACCACTTGGTGTGTAGTGGGTCGATTTTATCCCCATACTTAGTTGTAGGGCTGGGTGGATCGATTTTATCCCCACATGGTGTGTTGGGTTGGACGGAGATGGTGTGCAGGGTTGGTGGGCATGATTTCTGTTCTCTGATATTTGATCTGATCTGTATGCAATATCTGTATGGCTAAGGCCGAATATCTGTATTCTGTTATCTGTTGCGAAAACTCACCTATTTATTTATTTTATGTTAGGCAATCCTCAGTAGTAGATGGATCAGTGTGGCGGAGGGCTTGATGGTGACCACTGTTAGACTCATGGATTTTTGAGTAACGTTATTTCATCTGTTCAATTATTTTTCCTATATTTGTTTTAGGATTTACTTTTTGGACTGGAGCTATTTGTTTTGGGGTTTTTAAATTATTAAGTTGTTAATTTACGAATTATTGCTGTTTTAGCTTCCGTGTAAAAGAACGGTTTTCAAATAATTAATGAAATAAGGATTTCCCGATTTAAGTAAAGATAATAATCTGAATGGTCTTTAACTTACTAAGCTTTTATAAAAGCACCCTCATGTAACGCCGCCAGATTCGGCCTTTGGGGTGTTACATTTAGTGGTATCAGAGTCAGGTTGTAAAAACTTAGCTGTGGTTTTGGGCGGTAAAAAGGAATGGTTTTGGAAATCAGTGATAAAATAATTGGAATTTTTTTTGATAAATAAGTGGTTCACTGAGTCTCCGTCGTCGATCCTGTAAGTTCTCTGAAACTCTAATGTATATTTTCTGGAAGCATACCTAAATTGAGTTTTATCTATATCTGTCTGAGATGCTATGCATGTATATTGAGACTACTGTAGGTAGTATTTTACTGAGACACCCTAGGTAGTGTAAACTGAAGCCGTAGTGAGACTTGCTATTCGCGATAACTGACTCTGAAACTCTGATACTGTTCTGCATAGAACATCTGTCAATAATTATCGAAACTGTAAACTGATGTGCATAAAACTTCTAAATATAGATTAATTCGATAGTTACGATAATCGCACATGGTACTCGTAGACGGGGTACTAGAGGCCAAGGTAGAGACCGTATAGGGATTCGAGCTGAGTCCTTTGCATCTGATACAATCTCTAATCTGGACACTAGCGAGACGCCATGTCACCTGTTACTGAGGCTGGTGCTGAGTCTCAGGACCGTGTAGCTGGGGACGACGCATTGTCCTAGGCCATGCTGTGAATTTTGGAGAGGGTCGCTGGGGCTAATGTTGGATCTGGAGGTCGTGGGTCGGTTACGGAATGACTTCGGTCGAATGGGGCTGAGATATTTAAGGGCGTCGCTAGAGTTGCTCCGAGTATGATCGAGTATTGGATAGAGGCCACAGAGTGTATAATGGATGACTTGGATTTTACTGATGAGCAGAAGCTCAAGTGGGCTGTGTCTCTGCTTTGCGATGAGGCATACCAGTGGTAGTTGACCTTTCAGGAGGGTACTCAGCCTGATAGGTTGACTTGGGATTTGTTTAAGACCATCTATCAGAGTAAGTACGTGGGAGCTAGCTAGATTGACGCTAGGCGACGTGAGTTTCTGAATCTCACTTAGGGAGACCGTTCAGTGGCTAAGTATGAGGCTGAATTTCTGAGGCTGAGTCGCTATGCGAGGGGCATGGTGACGAATTAGTATGAACGCTGTGTTCAATTTGAGGATGGTCTTTGGGATAGTCTGCGAGTTCTGATAGCTCCTCAGAGGGAGCGAGATTTCTCAGTCTTGGTCAAGAAGGCCAAGATAGCTGAGGAAGTGAAGCGCTCTGAGCGCCAAAACCATGAAAAAGGAAAAGTAAAGAGGGATTCTGAGTCTACTAGTTCTGGGATAAGGCCTAAGAAAAAGGTCAGGACTGACGGGTCCATTAGAGTTAGGCCTACTGTTGCAGCTGCTGGGGTGGTGATCTGCCAGCTATGTAATAGACGCCATCCAGGCAAGTGTTGGAGATCTACTGGCACTTGTTTGAGGTATGGATCGATTGAGCATCGAGTTAAGGATTGTTCGTTGAGGGGTAATCAGGTGCAAGCTCTGTTGTTGAGACTGCGCAGTCGCCGAGAGGAGTACAACAGCCACCTAGGGGTCGAAGACAGGCTAGGGGTGATAATGGTTTAGGGCGAGGTTAGAGAGCACCTGGTAGAGGTGTTGGGCCGACTGAGGCGAGACAGCCTGCCTTTGTCTGTGCGGCATGTCATCGTGAGGATGAAGATGCTCTAGACGTCATCACGGGTATATTTTTTATTCTTAATGTACCTTATGTTGCAATGATAGACATAGGTTCTACGCACTCTTATGTTGTATAATCTGTGTCTGAGACTTTAGGGATTCCGTATGAGAGCACTTCTAAGGAGATTTCTGTGGTGAGTCCGTTGGGGCAGTCCATTAGGGTTAGTAAGTTGTTCAGGGACGTTCCTTTAGAAGTCTAAGGTTGGAACTTCTAAGTTGTTCAGGGACGTTTCTTTAGACTTCTAAGTTGATCTGATGAAACTTCCGTTTGGGGAGTTCGACCTAATTCTTGGTATGGACTAGTTGGTGAAGCATCGTGTAAGTCTGGATTGTGCTGAAAAGAGGGTGGTTCTGAGGATTGAAGAGGATAAAGAGGTAGTCGTGATTGGAGAATGACAAAATTATCTGAGCAATGTGATATCTGCGTTGGTAGCAGAGAAGCTGGTGAGGAAAGGATGTGAGGTATACTTGGCCTACATCAGTGTTTCTAATTCTGTGGACTCTTTGGTTAAGGACATTCGTACTGTGAGAGGTGTTCCAGATGTTTTTCTAGAGGAATTACCAGGATTACCTCCGAGCCATGGGGTAGAATTTGGGATTGAGCTGATTCTTGGTACGGCTCCGAAGTCTATCGCCCCTTATCAAATGGCACCGAAGGAGCTGGCAGAACTGAAGGCTCAAGTTCAGAGCTGTTAGATCGTGGGTTTATTCATCCTAGTGTGTCTCCATGGGGAGCACGTGTTTTTTTCGTAAAGAAGAAGGACGATACAATGAGGATGTGTATTGACTACCGTCAATTGAACAAGTTGACGATTAAGAATAAATACCCACTTCAGAGGATAGACGATTTATTCGATCAGTTCAGAGGGGCTTCTATGTTCTCTAAAGTCGATTTGCAATTAGGATATCATCAGTTGAGAGTAAAGGAGGCCGATGTGCATAAGATATAAGATGGCATTTAGGACTCGGTATGGACATTACGAGTTCCTAATTATGCCCTTTGGGTTAACTAATGCACCAGCGACATTTATGGACTTGATGAATCAAGTGTTCCAGCCTTACTTAGATCAGTCTAATGTAGTGTTAATGGACGACATCTTAGTATACTCTAGGACGGAGGATGAGCACGATAAGCATCTGTGAGTGGTTCTGCAGATTCTTCGGGAGGAACAACTATATACGAAGTTTAGTAAGTGTGAGTTTTGGCTTTGAGAAGTGACATTTCTGGTACATGTAGTTTTTGCAGAGGGGATTAGAGTGGATCCTCGTAAGGTTGAGGTGGTGTTGGATTGGAAACAGCTGAAAAGTGTGTTGGAGGTTCATAGTTTTCTAGGTTTGGCAGGTTATTACCGATGCATTGTAGAAGGGTTCTCGTTGATCGCTGCGCCGTTGACTAAGTTTTTGCGCAAATGAGTTCCTTTTGTTTGGACTGCCGCACAGCAGGAGAGCTTCAAGAAGCTCAAAACAGTTTTGACTCGGGCTCCAGTTCTGTTTCAGCCTGAACCCGGTAAGGACTTTGTGGTTTATAGTGATACGTCACATGTGGGTTTGGGCTGCGTCTTGATGCAAGACAGCAAAGTAGTTGCCTATGCGTCTTGATAGTTGAAGACTCACGAGGCTAATTATCCGACGCATGATTTGGAGTTGGCTACGATTGTCTTTGTATTAAAGATTTGGAGGCACTATCTGTACGTTGAGAAGTGTACTATCTACACTGATCATAAGAGCCTCAAGTATCTCCTCACTCAGAAGGAGTTAAATCTTAGGCAGTGACGATAAGTTGAGTTGCTTAAGGACTACAACTGCAGCATTGAGTATCACCCTGGAAAGGCCAATGTGGTGGCCGATGCATTAAGCCGTAGGGATGTGGCTGATTTGAAAGTGTTGTTCGCCTGACTGCATCTTTATGATGATGGGAGTCTTCTAACTGAGTTGCAGGTTAGGCTGACGTTGCTGGGTCAGATTAAGGATAAGCAGTTCGGAGATGAGTCTCTTCAGTTGTGATTTCGTCAAGTTGAGACTGGGGTAACCACTGATTTTACGATTAACAATGATGGGGTGTTGCGTTTCCGAGATAGGATCTGTGTACCTGATGATATAGAATTTGAGGATGTCGATTCTGAGGGAGGTGCATAGTGGCTATTATGCTATGCATCCTGGGGGCAACAAAATGTATAGGGATCTTCGAGAGTTATACTAGTGGCCAGGGTTGAAACGTGAGGTAACAGACTTTGTTATTCGTTGTTTGACTTGCCAGCAGGTTAAGGCTGAGCAGCAGTTACCTTTGGGTTTGCTACAACCAGTGAAAATACCGATGTGGAAATGGAAGCGAGTAACGATGGACTTCGTTAGTGGGTTGCCTCTAACACCCACTAAGAAGGATTCTGTTTAGGTCATCGTGGATCGATTGACCAAGTCTGCACATTTCATTCCTGTTAGGATGGACTTCTCCTTGCAAAAGCTTGCTAAGCTCTACATTTCCGAGATAGTGAGGTTGCATGGGGTTCCTATTTCGATCATCTCCGATAGGGATCCTCGTTTTACGTCTCAATTTTGGTAGAAACTCCATGAGGCTTTGGGTTCTTGTCTCGACTTCAGTACTGCTTTTCATCCTCAGACCGATGGTCAGTCAGAGAGGGTGATTTAGGTACTGTATGGACGTAAGTGTCGCACTCCCTTGTGCTGGACTGAGTTAGGTGAACGGCGTGTTCTAGGTCTGGAGTTAGTATCAGAGACTGAGGATAAGGTCCACTTGATTCGGGATCGACTGAAAGCGGCTTCTGATACACAGAAGTCCTATACGGATTTGGAAAGGAAGGACATCGAGTATTCTATGGGAGACATGGTTTTTCTTAAGGTCTCACTATAGAAGAAGTTTTTGAGGTTCGGTCATAAGTGGAAGTTGAATCCTCGATTTATTAGACCGTACCGAATTCTGAAGTGAGTGGGACCAGTCGCATATCAGTTGGAGCTTCATTCAGAGTTGGATCGTATACACGACGTGTTTCACGTGTCGATGTTTGAGACGCTATCACTCTGATCCTACTCATATTGTGCCTGTGGAGGAGATTGGGGTTAGACCAGATTTGACATTCGAGGAGGAGCCGGTTCAGATTTTGGATCGTGACATTAAAGTACTGCGTAGGAAGTCTATTCCCTTAGTGAAGGTACTGTGGCAGAATCATAGCACTGAGAAGGCTACTTAGGAGCCAGAGGATTCGATGCGTCAGCAATATCCTCAGCTTTTCTAATCAGGTAAAAATCGAGGAAGAATTTTCTTTAAGGGGGTAAAGTTGTAACGCCCTAAATTTTTGATTTTTGTCTTTTTATGATTTTCAGGCTTGGAAGTGTTTGAATTTGTGGTTAATGTTATTTCTGGCTTAATATGTGTTGGGTTAAGTAATTTTGAGCTCTGGGGTGTGTCTGGGAGGTCCTAAGTTCAAGCTATAATTTGGGTTAAATTTGGGTTTTATTAGAAGAAAGCCTAACTTGAGATCAGTGGGCTTTTAAGGAGTTGTTGGTAAAGACTTAACAGAATGGGCCTGCTGGTCTAATGGTTAAGTGGCAAGGGATTATGCTTAGGGTCAGGGGTTTGATTTCCTGTGGTAGCGAAGGGATTATTTTTGCTGCAAGTTCCAGTAAGCGATGGGCTTTAGTAAATTCTGAGTTGTGGGCTTAAGGGAAAATCTAGGGTTTTCTTCTTTTCCTCTTTTCTGTCAACAGTTGTTTTCTCTGTCGTTTTCCTTTTTCTCAATTTCCCTTGTGCTGAAAATTCTCTGTTTCCTTTCCCTTCTCCTTCGTTTTGCTTTTCTTTTTCGATAAGCTTAAGCGTGTTCAAGCGGTTCTGTCAATTCGGTAAGTAGTGTTTGAATTAAGTTAAGTGTTTTTTGTTGGAGATTGTTAAGAGTGACTTTGGTTACTATTTAGGGATTAATCAAGGCTCGGTAGATCAGTAATCGAGTTCTTAGCAAACAAGGAAATACCGTTCTTCATCGAAGGTAAGCAGATCTCGCGTTTTGAAATTTGTTCATTCTTAGGTAAAATAATTTCAGTGAATGATTTGGGCTCGTTTTTGTCAATCTTAGGCTTTAGAGTGCTCGTGGTTGGATTAGCAGAGAAAACGAACTAGGTGTGTACTCCGATTGCACAGAAAATGAGTTTCGGCGACGGACACCGGCTTGTAAGGATGGCGAGGCTGTGCGCGAGGCACAGGCTCGACCATTTAGGCCGTGTAGGCCGTACGGGCGTGTGGGTCACACGGGTGAACCACACGGGCGTGTGGGTCTTGGGCCAAGCTAGGTGATCCACACGGGCAAAGCTAATTTGGGCCGTGTGGGCCTACACTGGCAGGGCACATGGACGTGTGAGCCCAATTTTCCTAAAATCTTTTGTAAGGTTGCACGGGTCACCTAAGTCGACTGTGACCTGCCTGTAGGGTCGGTTAGCGTTATTTAGACCCCATACTATGAATGATTACTGTGTTGTATGTAAAGCATGTTACAATAAGCATGTATATCTACTTGATTTTATATATCTGTTCTGCTATGATATGATCTGATTTTTGCGTATAAGCATGCCACGATATTTATGATGCATTGCATTAGGTTGGGTTGTTGTGAAGAGAAGGAAGTTTGAGAAGCGATTAGCCTATTATCGGGCAGCTACGTTGCATATATCTGTTATGTACTGTTTTACAGTACCACTTGGTGTGTAGGGCTAGATGGGTCGATTTTATCCCCATACTTGGTATGTAGGGCTGGGTAGGTCGATTTTATCCCCACATGGGGTGTTGGGTTAGGCAGAGATGGTGTGCAGGGTTAGTGGGCATGATTTCTATTCTCTGATATCTAATTTGATCTGCATGCGATATCTGTATGCCTAAGGCCGAATATCTGTATTCTGTTATCTGTTTGTATGCATGCTGTTTGTGGGGATGTACTCAATGAGTTTGTGAAAACTCACCCCTTTATTTATTTTATGTCAGGTAATCCTCAACAGTAGATGGATCGGTGTGGCGGAAGGCTCGTTGGTGACCACTGTTAGACTCATGGGTTTTTGAGTAACGTTATTTCATCTGTTCAATTGTTTTTCCTATATTTGTTTTGGGATTTACTTTTTGGACTGGAGCTATTTATTTTGGGGTTTTTAAATTGTTAAGTTGTTGATTTACGAATTATTGATGTTTTAGCTTCCGCGTAAAAGAACGGTTTTCAAATAATTAATGGAATAAGGATTTCTAGATTTAAGTAAAGATAATAATCTAAATGGTCTTTAACTTACTAAGCTTTTATAAAAGCGCCCTCATGTAATGCCCCCAGATTCAGTCATAACGTCTGGGCCAGGTTTGGGGTGTTACATCTAGGGTTGTACATGTCATCTCGATCGACTGTGGGCCTTTTTAGGGTCAGTATGTGTGGTGTAAGCCGTACAATATGAAATTTACTACTCTATTAGATTAAAATTAACGTAATAACGTGTAATATGATATGTATGATCTGTTTTGTTATATATAAGCATGTTTAGTATTTTGTTTGTATAAGCATGCATGTGATATACGTTCTTATATCTGTCATTCTATTATATCTGATATTCTTTCTATATCAGGCTATGGGGCGGGTTATGTATTATGAGGAAGAAGTATTCTGTGTGAGGTGATATCTCACTAATATTCTTCTAGCAATGCTGTGATTATTCTGAAAAGTGCCGTATGAATATTATGCTGTGTGTAGGGCTGGGTAAGTGTTTTATCCCACACGTGGTGTGTTGGGTGGTCGGAGTTGGTGTGTAGAGGATAGGGATAGGATTATGCATATCTGTATCTGTACGATTTTGTTATAATTTTGATTCTACAAAAAAATTATGTCTATACATTTTCTAACATGAGATTGAATATGAATTTGTGTTTATGTATGCGTTACACATTGAGTTATCAAAAATCACTCTCTATTTGTCTGTTTCATTCAGGTTACCCTCACACTTAGGCAGGTCGGTGCGACGGAAGCTCGTATGTAACCACTTTTCCATAAAACTCTATTTACATAAGATTTGTTTAATTAAAATTTTGGTTTTGAGAGTTTTGTAATTTTCAGACTCTTTGGACATTTGGGTTTAATTTTTGATTTGGATTTTAATTTGGAATATCTTGTATAACATGTGATAAGATTCCCATGTGGAAATGGGAACATGTGACTGTGGACTTCGTTAGTGGGTTGCCCTTAACACCTATTAAAAAAGATTCTGTATGGCTCATCTTGGATCGGTTGACCAAGTCTGCTCACTTCATTCCTATTCAGACAGATTACTCCCTGTAGAAATTGGCCAAGCTATATATTTTTGAGATCGTGAGACTTCATGAGGTACCGGTCACGATTATTTCTGATAGAGATCCTCGCTTCACGTCTCGATTTTGGAGGAAACTTCATGAAGATCTGGGTTCGAGGTTGGACTTCAGCACTGCGTTCCATCCTTAGACAGATGGTCAATCTGAGAGGGTGATTCAGATACTAGATGATATGCTTTGGAGTTGTGTGATTGATTTTCGAGGTAGTTGGGAGGATTCTCTGTCTTTATCCAAGTTCGCCTATAATAACAGTTTCTAGTCTAGCATTTATATGACACCTTACGAGGCTCTGTATGGTCGTAAGTGTCGTACTCCGTTGTGTTGGAATGAGTTGGGTAAGCATCAAGTCTTGGGTCTTGAGTTGGTTTCTAATACTGAAGACAAAGTTAGAATGATTCGGGATCGTCTTAAGGTGGCTTCTGATAGACAGAAGTCTTATGTCGATCTAAAAAGGAGAGATATTTAGTACTCCGTGGGTGATTACGTGTTCCTTAAGGTATCCCTGTAGAAGAACGTTCTACAGTTTGGACGTAAGGGTAAGTTAAGGCCTAGGTTCATTGGGCCGTATCAGATTCTGAAGTGTGTGAGACCAGTTGCTTATCAATTAGAGCTACGTCCAGGGTTAGACTGTATCCATAATGTGTTCCATGTTTATGTGTTGAGGTGATATCGGTCAAACTCATCTCATATTATTCTGATTGAGGAGATTGAGGTTAGACTGGATTTGCCGTTCGAGGAGAAGCCGATTCAGATTCTAGATGAAGATGTAAAAGTTTTGAGGAGGAAATCTATTCCTTTAGTCAAGTTCTGTGGCG
Source organism: Gossypium hirsutum (assembly GCF_007990345.1). Taxonomy (NCBI): domain Eukaryota; kingdom Viridiplantae; phylum Streptophyta; class Magnoliopsida; order Malvales; family Malvaceae; genus Gossypium; species Gossypium hirsutum. Next base: position 96,251,267 of record NC_053428.1, on the reverse strand, counting down.
GAATAATAGCACTGAGGAAGCCACGTGGGAACCTGAGGACTCGATCCATCAACAATACCCGCATCTATTTGAATCAGGTAAATTTTGAGGTTGAAATTTCTTTTAAGGGGTAGAGTTGTAATGCCCTGATTTATTAAATATTGTTTTACAAATTTTGTCATAAATGAGTATCTGCTTTAGTGGTTAAGTGATTTGTGTGTGTGCTTGAGGTCTTAGGTTCAAGTCCCACTTTTGAAAATTCTGCTATTTTTGTTCCTAGCTTTATTCTTAATTATGGGACTTATATTATATTTTCAGTTAACCCATATCAGAATAAGCCTGCTGGTTTAGTGGTAAGGTGTTAGCTTATTCTATGGTCTTGTGTTCAAATCCCTGAGTGTGTGTTTGGCATTAATTTTTGCTTTGATGTGAGTGTTCCGTTTGTGTAATAAAAGTTGGATGGAATTGATATTCTGTGGTAGTTGGACGAGGTTTAGTGGGTCAGATTCTATGGGATTCAGTTGTTAGTGGGGGATAGTAGGAAGTTTTTTAATTTTAATTTTGTTAATTCTAAAAGAATTCTTTGTTCTTCACGTCCCTTTTCCTTCTCCTTACAATTCTGTTTCTGATGTTTTTCTCCTTTTGATTTCATCCTTTTTTTGGGTTTTCTTATTTGGTTCTTGTCCATCATGTTGTGGTCATGAGTGTTGTGCATTCGGGTTCTTCGATCCATTCTGAACATGTAAGTTATTGGGTGTATGTTTAGGGGTGCTAGCTATGTTTTTAATGGAAAATCATTGATGGTTTTTTGTTTAATTCTTGTTTAGGGAAAGGTTAGGAAGTGATTAGTGCTTTTCTAGCGATTTGAGTATTGGGTGATTACTATTCGTTGGCGGTAAGTATAGTTGTGCATTGTTCGAATTTGAGAGGCTAAGTTCATGGTCAATTTTTGGTTTGAATTTGTAAATGGAGTGCTAAAATAATTGTTGGGATACTGTTTTTAGGTTACGGAGGTCTCGAGTTGCTTTCACATCAAAATCAAGCCAGGTGTGTAATGAAAAACTTGGAAAACGACGATCGACGAAAGCCAAAATTAGGGCCTGTCGACGCTACACGGGCGTGTGCTTGGCCGTGTGACCATTTTGGGTCTTGTGGGCCACACGAGCGTGTGTGGATCATGTGCCAAGCCTTGTCGACCATATGGGCTAGGTCATTTTCGGTATGTCAGCCCACACAGGAAACCCATTTTAGGCCGTGTGGGCCCAAATTTCAAAATTTTTCCCTAGGGTTGTTCATGTTGTCCTGATCGACTGTGGGCCTTCTGTAGGGTCAGTATGTATGGTATAAGCTGTAAAGCATGAAATTTGCTACTCTGTTAGATTGAAATTGACGTAATAATGTTTAATATTATATATATGATCTGTTCTGTTATGTATGAGCATATTTAGTATTTCTTATATGAGCATGCATGTGATACACGTTCTGGTATCTATCATTATGTTATACCTGATATTCTGTCTATATCTGGCTATAAGGCAGGTTATGTCTTATGAGGAGGAAATATTTTGTGTGAGGTGATATCTCGTTAATGTACTGGCAGCAATGCTGCAATTATTCTGAAAAGTGTTGTATGAACATTATACGGTGTGAAGGGATGGGTGGGTGTTTTATACCCCACGTGGTGTGTTGGGATAGTCGAAGTTGGTTTGTAGAGAATGGGGGTAGGATTACGCTTATCTGTATCTATAAGATTTTGTTATAATTCTGATTTTGCAAAAGATTTACGTCTGTATTTGTTCTACCATGAGATTGAATTTGAATTTATTTTTATGTATGCTTCACATACTGAGTTATTAAAACTCACTCTCTGTTTTTCTGTTTCATTAAGGTAACCTTCAGACTTAGGCGGGTCGGTGCGACGGAAGCTCGTATGTAACCACTTTTTTAGAAAACTCTATTTACATAAAATTTGTTTAATTAAAATTCTGGTTTTGAGAGTTTTGTAATTTTGGGACTCTCTAGACATTTGGGTTTAATTTTTGATTTGGATTTTAATTTGGAATCTCTTGTATGTCATGTGATGAAACGATTTACAAAATCAACTATTTTCAAGAGAACAAACTCAAGCTTTCAAAATATAATGACTTAAGAACATCCATTGAAATTTTTTTGTTCTATTTGAAAATGTAAACAATTGACGGTTTAACTGGTAAGCACATCAACATGTTTTTAAATAAGTCAGATTTATAACTCTTCTTCGTAACATTCCCAGATTCGGGCATAACGTCTAGGTTGGGTTTGAGGTGTTACTATATTTCAACATCTTAAAATTAAATTAAATGTCATGCATGTCATATAACCCAAAACTTATGTCACATGCCACAGTTTAAAAATAAAACAATATAGTCTTTGAATAATTGAAATTTCAAATAATAAATCTAAAATACTTTTATATAAAGAACGAACCTAAGCTATGTCCTTCCGGATGTCGTGTCTGCGTCCTAACCTAGTGGGTTATCTATAAAAAGTGAAATTAAACGGGGGTTGAGCTTATGAAGTTCAGTGTGAGTTAAATCACAAGAAAAATCAGTGCAAGCAGTAGATGACTCATATAAAATACCAAGCCTTAGAACAATCACACTCATATAACAATTCTAATTATCAATTCTTTAGATCAACAAATCAATATCATAATATTTCAGAATGTACAGTTTATGTATGCACATGCTCATGAATGGTGATGCAATTTCAATTTATCTGAATAGATCCTATCCCACCGCTAAACACCACAGTGAGGAACTCCTTTACCTTTAAACCATGTTGTGGATAAACCATTGATAGTTGTACATGAATTGCTAACAATAAAAATATTTGTGGATGAACCATCCTTTGGTGCAGATAAAAGTTGCTAGTACATTATAGGTGAACTACTGGTCGTGCAGATAAACTACTAACTAAAATACGTTGTGGATGAACCACTGGGCACGACAAACTACCAACTAAAATACATTGTGGACGAACCACTGGTCATGTAGATAAATTGCCAACTAAAATACGTTGTGGATGAACCACTGGTCATGCAGATAAACTACCGACTATTTCCTCCTTTCATATTGTCCCGCACCATGCAATGCAACATGACATGCTTACAATAGATCAATACAATAGCAATAACATGCTTATAACAAGTCGATATAGTAGCAATTATTATGCTTATAACAAATCAATACGGTAGCAATAATCATGCTTTTAACATGTATTTGATTTAAAGGTAGCAGTAGGCATGTATAATATGTAATCAGTATCACTGTGGTATGAATAACATTGTTAGTTCATCAAAAATATAGGGACCGTAGGAATGTAACAATTACATATCATGCATAAACAGTAACAATTCAGTCAATCAGATCATGGATTCCAACATTATTCATATTACCATGGACTTAATTGAATTAAATAAAATACTAAAGATAGTTTGGGGATTATTAGGGACAAAACTAAACAATTCATGAAATTATGGGGAAAATTGTAAAATAGAGGTCACACGGCCGTATGGGATGTCATAGGCCATGTGGAGGATTTACACAACTATATGGCTAGGCTATAGTCGTGTGGTAAACGTTAAAATTAACCTGCAGGGGAGACACCACTATGTGGTAGACTGTGTAGAAGGGTTTTGGCTGTATGGTTCACAAACTATCCTAGGGTTTGCAGGGCACATGGCCATGTGGGGGGCTGTATGGTCCACACACCCGTGTGAAAGACCGTGTGGCCTTAAACCTAGACACGATTTGCCCCGAATCACCTTTAAAAGAACACAAACCTTTCACCAAAAGCTCAAGCAACGTCCCTCACGATCAAATTTGGTTCAATGCAGCTAAAACGTGTCCTTCAATGATATTTATACATGAGTTAACATTGGGTATCAAGATTCAATCAAGATTAATGAAAGATTTCAGCATGAGTCGGAAAATATTATTTGATCGAATAAAAGATTTATGTCGTTCATTACTGCTACTACAGAAATTACGAGATTTGATCATTGAAACGAGGCGTACTTACCAATCTTGGATGAAAAAAATGGATGCAAAACGATTTATTCTATGGAGAAATAAAAAATTTGTAGGAAAAATGATTTGTGTGAGGATTGATTTTTATTTGGGAAGCAAAAAAAATTTCAGCAATGGAAAGAAAATATTATGTAAAGAAGAAGATGAAAAAGAAGTAGAAAAAGAAATAGGGAAAAGAAAGCAAAATTCTATTTGGATTGGAAAAGAAAGAAAGAAATTCTAATGTATTTAGAAAAAGAGGGACTAAATACCTAGGTTTTGGACACCCTAGGGGTGGCATGGTAGTTTACCCAATTCTGCAGAAATAATAAAATTGCAATTGGGTAAGGGGTGACTCAAACTTGGGTAAGCAAAGGGGCAAGCATGTTAACCATTAGGCCTAAAACCTAGCTCTTGTTTAGTTATTACTCCATACCATATTTGTTTTAATGTGGTTTTCATCCTAGTTTGCTAAAAAAAAAGAAAAAAAAAGGGGAGATGAGTGACTTAAATCTAAGACCTCTAGGTGACAATAATGGGTTCCTCTCTAGGTGAGACTTCACAAGAAACTCAATAATTCCATTATTTTTTAAATAAAAATAACATCATTTTTTAAATAAAAATATAAAATATTATTTTTTAACCCATATTGTGGGTAAGACAAATTCTAATTTATACTAATAGTAATGTGTTTGACTAAGTATCGCGAGTCAAATGACATTGGCTCAATCAATGAAAATATAATAAAACAATTAATAATCTATACTATTATTTAAACCCCTAATTGAGTTGGTTTCACAAGTCAACCAGACACCCACTCGGTTGGGAAATTTATTAAAATGTCCTTTCATATTTAAAATAAGCTATATTATTTGATGGTACTTTAGTATTTTTATTTTAAAAATAATAAAAATATGCATATGATGAGATTTGAATCCATACTAATTGCATTAGGAAAACCTTAAATTTACCACTCAACCAAAACTTTATTTTTCTTATAAAATAAATAGACAGAGAGTAAAGAACAAAGAAAATGGGAGAGCAAAAGAGAGCGTATTTTATTGATCAATCATAATATTTACAAAACTTATCCAAAGTCTCTATTTATAGGCATAAGAAGTATAAATGAAGTAGAGATCTAATTCTAATGACTATAAGAATTTAAAGTATATCAAAACTTATATTGATCTTGATAGACATCCACTTAATAATAAAATATTCATAACACTCCCCCTTGGATGTGTATTGATAGATAATGTATCTCATTAAAACCTTATTATGATAAAAACCTTGTGGGAAAAAAAATTCTAATGATGGAAAAAGAGTACACATATCTATAATACGCAGAATATGTTACCTCATTAAAAACCTTACCAGAAAAACCTAATGAGACAAAACCTCGGTTAAGGAAAAAAGAGTACAACGTGTATTTAGTCCCTTTCATGAAAACATCACATAATATATCATATTCTATGTATTAAATATTTCCTAAGCATTTCAACATATTTGCTAAGCATTTATATCAACATTATTTTGAAAGTCATGATTGAGGGAAAAAATTGGAGGAAATATATTTTGATCTCTTCAGGAGTTTCAGTAATAATCATTACAAATTTTAATCATTATCCCTCTATAAAAATAAAAATAGGTATTTTGGATCATTTTATAATCCTCTTTCAACTACTATTGACTAAGTCAAATTTACCAAATATGCTTAATTATTTCAATTCATATAAATGAAAAATTTCCCGATAATTTAAATATGCTTCTAGCATTCTAACTCATTGAAGGATTTTAACATAAAATTTACTATATAGTAATTCATAAAAGGTTGTAACAACAACCATTAGACACAAATTAAATCTTTTATGAACTATCAGTTTAATAATATATCTAAAGGTTATTGTATCCAACACAAAGGAATATTATATATTTTCATAATCAATGGCAGGACTTAGCGAAAAACTTCATATTTTTTATTCCTCTTTTGTAAAATTACTTCATTTGCACCCTCATTGGCTTTATACCTTTAGATATTTGAACTATTGGTCCAAAAACTCCATGAATTTAATTGTACTTGAGTTGCATCTTTTATATTATGACCAATCTATTCCATATCTATATTTCTCAATCGATTTATGCAAAATTCTCCTTTTATTTCATTATTTCAACAATAATATTGCATGCAAAACCATTGTCGACCACTTTTATTATCAGTTTGATACTTTCTCAAACTGACATAACTTATCGAGATCTCTTATTTTCACTATTTTAATCTTTAGTTTCAGGTACTTAAATCTCTTCTGGAGTTTTACTTATTAGTTATGTCCTGGGTTTCTTCTGGAGCACCCGCCTTCACTATATAACCATCTAGATTTATTCTTTTCTTTTATGAGAATTTTCATATTTGGAACTTGTAATGAGTTATCTTTTTTGAACTTCTGGTTTAAATTTCTCTCCCTTTAACTCATTACATGTTATTATTTCTCTCTTCCTAATGTTGGGATAACTATTGAATCAAAATAGTAATCACAAATCATCTCATAATTGAATCTCCAATACATTCAAAACATCTAATAATACAAGGAGACTTGTAATTAATATATATTCCCAACTTTCTTTGAGGATTCACTCATCTTTGTGTGTTGTGGGGGAGCAATTGGAATATATACGCACATACAAAAATTCAAAGATGAGAAATATTTAGCTTTTGACTAAAAACCAATTGTAATGGAGAGTATTCATAACTTATTGGCTTGATGCATACAACATGTAAATCAACATAATCTCATGTTAAAATAGGAAGTTTAGTTATCATAAGTAACAGTTTATACATTAATCAGAGGCGTTAAATCAATAATTTCTCTAAACCGTTATGCGCATAAATAACAAACTTTTACAAAAAATTTTCAAACTTAATCAATAAAAGACTGAGATATAAAGTCATCAGTATTAGCAAGATGAATTGTCTTAATTGCATGACCTGAAATTAATTATTTAAACAAGAAATCTTCCAAATGATAGGTTGCAAGTCTATAACACATACTTAATTATTTTGTAGATACATCTAACAAAATCATATAATATCACAACCATCCACATGGTGGATTAATGGTGTAACAGCCCGATTTTCAGTAGAGACGGAACAGTGGTTCGGGACCACAAATTTCCATCATGATGACTCGTAAATATTATTTTTAGAAAAATTATAGATTCATTAGAGTTGTATTAAAATTTGGTTTAGAAATATTAACATTTAGATAGTTAAGTAAAGAAAAATGACTAAACTGAAAAATGTGCAAAAGTTGGTAATTAAGTTAATTAAATGACTAAATAGCCTATTAACCACATGAGGAGGGACCAATATAATAATTAGTCCCTAATGGTTAGTGCTGGACGGTTAAACATGTGATAATAAAAATTTAATGTGTAATGAATGGCAAATTTGTAATTAAAATGAAATTAAAACAAAATTTAGTAAAACAAAAATGCTTTCTTCTTCATTTTTTATCTTCCATTACCGAAACACCATAGAAAGGAACTTGGAGAATTAGCTAAACATTTTAACCTTACATGTGAGTTCAATTCTTACCCGTTTCTTGTAATTTTTATATTTTTGAGATCGTTACAACTAGGTCCAACTAGGTCCAACTAGGTCCAACTAGCCTGTACCTTCGTTTCTTATTCTGTTAAAAATTTTAGAAGTTTTCATTATTGAATATATGATGTTTTTTTATGAATATCATGTATTTGGATCTTTGATTTTGTTGTATGATGATTTTGTAAAGAGATTTTTTATTAAAATTTGATTTTAGGACTAAATTGTGAAAATGTCAAAGTATTAGGGTTTGATAGTGAATTTGATGTATATTATGGGCTATTTGAGGGCCAAGTATATTTGGATAAAATATTGACTTGAGAAAATTGGTTAATTTAATGAATTTTGAGTTAAGAGAGTAAATTGCAAAAATTGTAAAAGTTTAGGGTAATTGTATAAATTTTAAAAATAAAAGAATATTAATTTTAAAATGATTTGGAAATGAAATATATGCTAATAAATGAGTAATTTTACATTTTAGATTAAGATCCCATAGATACTCGGGAAAAAAGAAAAATAGTGGAATAGTCCCCAAAGTTTTGCAACTATTACAATTCAGTCCAGGTAAGTTCGTTATACGATTACTATTAATGGTACTGAATATTTCATTTTTTTTCATTATTGGTTAAATCATGAATTTCACTTAGTTATGTTTAAACAAATAGAAATGTAATGTTATTTAGCCTAGCAGGCATTATACCGGTGTTATTCGAGCCTTGTGCCTAGCAGGCTTTATGCCAGTGATATTCGGGCTATTTTCTTGCAGGCTTTGTGCCGGTGATATTTGGGCTATGTGTCTAGCAGGCTTTGTTTCGGTGTTATTCGGGCTCCGTGTCTAGCAGGCTTTATGCCGGTGTATTGAAAATTTACATAAATTTGATCGTTTTTGGTTAATTAATGAATGAAGCTAATAACGAACTTACAAAGCTTTTGGTGCTTATTAGTTTGATTTATTCTTGAAAGACTTTTAGAATCGTTGCTTTGATTGGATCGAATTAGAAGCTTACACACTATCATCAACATCTCAGTAGTCATTTTGGTTCTTGCTAGTTGGATTAAGTGGCATGTATAAGGAAGGGTCTTTAGTACTTAGATATTTTGATGGATGTAAATATTGAAAGTTAACATGTTATGCTTGTTGCTATTACAAAATAGCTGAACTTGTGTGCATAATTAGGTAAACCTTTTGGAACTTATATAAGTAGAAAGTGTATAAATCTTTTGGTGTCAAATGGTGATACTTGAATACTTCAAGTATGCTTTGTGAATTAGCTTAATTTATAATAAGTCATGATGCTTAATTTTGATAAGTCTTTGACATGTTTAAATGGATGGTTGATTGCTTGAAATTGAGGTGCCTTGTAGGCATATTGGTTGGATGAATTTTTGGTATATTGAATGGATTATTTCATGAATGAATTTGTTTGTTTTGAGGTCTATAATGTGGAAACAAAATGCTTTTAGGTACATTTTGGGGTTGGGCATGGACATGGCTTGAATTTGACCAATTTTATGTCCACACGGCCTGAGACACGGATGTGTGTCACAACTATGTGTGGCACATGGCTATACGACACGACCGTGTGCCCCCTGTAGGTTTCAAAGGTAGAAAGTCAGGCAGTTACATAGCGTAGCACACGGCATGGCACACTTGCATGTGAGGCCATTTTGAGAGGTACATGGCCTGTCACACGGGCGTGTGGTTTGGCCATGTGACCTAAGTCAGAGAGTTACATAGGTTGGGACACGACCGTGTGTCCCTACTTCGAATGCCCACACGACCGTGTGACCTTTGCAGTATGAAATTTTTCAACTTTTTCCCAAAAATTATATATGTTTCTGATTTAGTCTCGACTCATTTCTCATGTGTTTTATGGCCTTGAGGACTCGTATAAGGGACATTATGCATGTGTTTGAATGAAATTGCTATGAATTATGAAATGTTTGGAATTGAATGTTCTTAATTATGATTTTACGGTAATGCTTCGTAACCCTATTCTGACAACAGATACGTATTAGGGGTGTTACAAATGGGCTCATATTAATTTCAGAAATGCAAGATATTAGATCTCAACTTTAGCTAGTGAGTTTCTAAGAATCAATTTTTATTGAGAACAAGCATGTAACGCCAAAGTTTTATATCTCTATTTTCGTGATAATCTGACACAACTGTGTATCTGCTGTAGTAGTTAAGTGTTCTGGGTGTGTGTTAGAGGTCTTGGGTTCAAGTCTTACCTTTGGAAAATTTTGATATTTTTCTAATCTAAGCCTTGCGTTTGGGGAGAGGGTTTATAGTTAATTATTTGCAAAACCACATCAGAATAAGCCTACTGGTTCAGGTGGTAAGGGAGTCTGTGTGTTGTGTGGGGATCCTGAGTTCAAATCCCTACGTGAGCATGGTTATTATTTTTGCTTAGTCATCCAATAGAATTTCGGTGGAGCTGAAATACTGAGCTGGGGTTGTTGAGTTTAAATTCTATTTTTTTCAATTTCCCAAAAACTGACGTTTTCTTTTTCTATGTTGCTCTCCCCTTTGCATTTCTTCTCTTCTTCATCTTCCTCTTCTTTTTCTTTTTGATTCCCGATCTGTAATTACCAACTAATCTGTGGGCCCTATGGTTATTGTGGCTCTTTCCTGTTCAACACCATTTTGCAATTCGATTCGATAAGTTTGGGTAAGGTAATTCAGTTTCATTTGTTAAAGTTCGTTATTAATGGGTGTTGTTATGTCGTCAGGGGAGGATTCATGAACTCGGAATCGCTCATTGGGAACTTAGTTTCGTGGGAATTATCGTTGTTCGATCGAAGGTAAGGGGTTTTTACTTAAGGGGTGAATGGCTTGTTATAGATTTGATTATAATTTGGTTTTAAACGTCTAACTCAGTGGTTATGATGATCAATCTTAGGTGTTGTGTGGTTCGAGAGTGTCTCCACATAAAAAACGTACTAGGTGTGTACTCGAAATGCAGAAAAATGATGTTCGAACAAAGTCAAAAAACCCCACTATCGATGCCACACAGCCGTGTGGTAAGCCGTGTGTGATGACATGATCGTGTGATCGACGAAGGCCAGGCTGCCCGCAAGACATGATCGTGTCATGGCTAGAGTGTGGTCGTGTGATCTATACGGGCTAGACCAAATTGGGCATATGGGCCAACATGGACGTGTGATAATTGGGCCAGGCCGTGTGATCTACACGGTAACCCATACGGGCATGTGGGCCCACTGTACTTAAATTTTTTGTAGGGTTGCACGGGTCGTCCTAATTGAGTATGGGGTTACTGTAGGGTCAGTAAAAGCTTACTAAACCCTAAAACTATGTGGTTTATTATACTGATGTACTATTATGAGCATGCCTATTTGTGTTTATCTGTTATCTGTTTATGAAAGCATGTTAAGCATGATTTATTTGTTAATTTTGTAAGTATGTTCTGTTATTGTGATTGGGGAGGGATGATACATATCGGAGGAAGTGTTCTGAAAGGCAGATTGTGCCTAATATCCAGCAGCACAGCTCCATTATATCTGTTATGTGCCGCGTCGGTACAACATGGTGTGTAGGGCTGGATGGGTGTTTTAAACCCCACATGGTGTGTAGGGATGGTCAAAGATGGTGTGTAGAGGATAAGGGTAGGATTCTGTTATTTGATTTGCCCATCTGTAACTATATCTGCATTTGAAATGGGCTTAGGCCCAAATCAGTATCTGTATCTGTATCTGATATAGGCCTAGGCCCGAATATAAATCTGTTTGATATTTTGTTTATAGTTTTTATTTAAGCCTAGTGTTGACACTTGAGAGTTGTATTTTTTTTTGGGATTCTCTGGACTGTTTAAAATGGTTCGGTTGAGTTTTTGGGTTTGGATTTGATTTACTTTTCACTATGACGGTTTCTATCTAAAAACATGTTTTCTAAAAATATCGAACAGTTTTCCTAAACTTAACGATTTTATAAGCTTTCGCTAAGAAACATGTTTTATCTCTAAATGACCATATGAAAGAAAGCTTTGAAATTAATAAGAGCGATAAAAGCTAATGAACTGGTAAGCTTTTAACTTAACGACAACAGTTTTTTAACCTATTTCATGTGACACCTCCAGATTCGGCCATAACATCTAGGCTGGATTTGGGGTGTTTGATTTAGTGGTATCAGAGCCAGATTGTAAAACTCGGCTGTGGATTTTGGGTTTCAATTTTGGTTTTAAAGAATTGGTTTTTAAATAAATTTAAACATTCTAATTAAGTGAGTGGTACACCGAGTCTCCGGCGCCAATCCTGTAAGTATTCTGAAACTTAGATAGATTATTCTGAAGTACTGTATATAGTTACTTTAAAAACACTATTAGTTAGTACTCACTGAAACTGTAATGAAACATTTTGAGACTGAAACATTTGAAACACTTTGATCTTCTGAAACTTTCAACATAAAATATCTGTTAATAAATATTGAATTGATGCTTAAAATCTTAATGTAGTTAAACTCAAAAAAGATAATAAGTGCAAAAGGTATCCGTGGACATGGTATTCGAGGCCGAGGTAGAGGCCGTAGGGGTTCGAGCTGAGTCCTCATCTCTGGGCAGCATGCCAAATCTGGACATTAGTGAGACACTTGTGTCACCTACTACTAAGACTGGGTCTCAGAGTTGTTCAGCTGGGGACGACGTATTGTTCCAAGCCATGCTAAGAAAATTGGAGCTGATCGCTAGACCCAATTCTGGATTTAGGGGCCGTGGGTCGGTAACTGAACGACTCCGGTCTAATGGAGCTGAGCTGTTTAGGGGTGTCACTAGAGTCGCCCCTAGTGTGGCCAAGTACTAGTTGGAGGCCACAGAAAGGATTATGAATGACTTAGACTGCACTCCCGAGTAGAAATTGAAGGGTGCAGTCTCCTTGCTTCGCAACTAGGCATATCAATGGTGCTGACGGCTGAGGAGGGTACTTAGCCTGATCATTTGACCTGGTACTTCTTTAAGACCACTTTCTAGAGAAAGTATGTGGGATCGAGCTATGTTGATACTTCTAGGCGTGATTTCATAAATCTTACGCAAGGGGATAGATCAGTGGCCAAATATGAGGCCAAGTTTCTGAGATTGAGTAGCTACGTTCGAGGCATGGTGGCATCAGAGTATGAGAGGTGCGTCTGTTTTGAGGATGGTCTGAGAGACAGCTTGAGAGTACTAATAGCTCTACAGAGAGAGCATGGGTTCACAGTATTGGTAGAGAAAGCAAAGATTGTTGAGGATGTTAAATGTGCGGAGAGCCAGAATAGGAATAGAGAGAGGTAAGAATAAGAGGGATTCAGAGCCCTCGAGTTCTGTGTAGAGGCCTAAGAAAAAGGCCAGATCTAATGGGCCAGTTAGAGTTGGGGCTCCTTCTACTTTAGCTGGGTTGCAGCCTTGTGGTGATTGTGGTAGGCGCCATCCAAGCGAGTGTTGGAGGAGGATTGGGGCCTGTATAAGATGTAGATCCTTAGAGCACCGTATCAGAGACTGTCCACAGTGGGTAGATCAGACGCAAGCTCCGATTTTTGTGTAGCCTCAAAGGGCAGTTTAGCAGCCACCTAGGGGTCGTGGTTAAGCTAGGGGTGGTAATGGTATGGGTCATGGACAGAGGGCTTCGGGCATAGGGCTTCGGGCATAGGTGCTAGCCAGATCGAGGTGAGGCAGCCTGCTTTGGTTTATGCTGCACGTCACCAAGAGGACAGAGATGCTCCTGACGTCATCACCGGTATGTTCTTTATTTTTGATGTACCTTACATTGCTCTGATAGACATAGGATTTACTCATTCCTATATAGCTTGTTCTGTTTTCAAAAATCTGGGGTTATTGGTTGAGAGTAATTCTAGTGAGGTTGCTGTGATAAGTCTGTTGGGGCAGTCTGTTCTAGTTAGTAAACTGTATAAGGATGTTCCGTTAGAGGTGCAATGGGAGATATTTCTAGCTAATTTAATGAAGGTTCCATTTGAGGAGTTTGACCTAATTCTGGGTATGGACTGATTGGTTAAGCACCGAGTTAGCTTGGACTGCGCGGCTAAAAGGGTCATTTTGAGGATAGAGGATGATAGAGAAGTGGTCGTAATTGGCGTGATCTCTGTGCTTATGGTTGAGAAATTAGTTCGGAAAGGGTGTGAGGCGTACTTGGCCTACTTAAATGTTTCAGATTCTCGGGATTCTTTTGTTAGGAATATCAGAACAGTAAAGGACTTTTCGGACGTCTTTCCTAAGGAGTTACCAGGATTACCACTGAATCGGGAAGTGGAATTTGGGATTGAGCTTCTTTCGGGTACAGCTTCAGTGTCCATCGCTCCTTACCGTATGGCACCGAAAGAGCTTATTGAGCTTAAGGCTCAACTGTAAAAACTTTTGGACCGTGACTTCATTCGTCCTAATGTGTCTTCGAAGGGAGCACCAGTGCTATTTGTTAAGAAGAAGGATGAGACCATAAGGATGTGCATAGATTATCGACAACTGAACAAGCTGACTGTTAAGAATAAGTATCTACTTTCGAGGATCAATGACTTATTTGATCAGTTTCAAGGGGCTTCTATGTTCTTTAAGATCGATCTCTGTCCAGGGTATCATCAGTTGAGGGTTAAAGAGGTGGATGTGTTTAAGACTGCATTTAGGACTCGTTATGGACACTACAAGTTCCTAGTAATGCCTTTTGGTCTGACTAATGTTTTAGCCATATTTATGGATCTGATTAACTGAGTATTTCAGTCGTGTCTTAATCAATTCATCGTGGTTTTCATTGATGATAGATTGGTATATTCTAAGACTGAAGTTCATCATGATTAACATCTTAGGGTGGTACTTAAGACTTTGCGAGAAGAACAGCTCTACGCTAAATTCAGCAAGTGTGAATTCTGGCTACGTGAGGTGACTTTTCTAGGGCACGTAGTTTCTGCTGAAGGGATTCGAGTCGATCCTAGGAAGATTAAGGCTATGTTGGATTGGAAGCAGCCCAAGAATGTGTCTGAAATCTGTAGTTTTTTGGGTCTAGTGGGATACTATCGGTGTTTTGTTGAGAGGTTCTCTTTGATTGCAACGCTGTTGACTAAGCTTCTGCGTAAAGGTGTTTCATTTGTTTGGACTGATGCACAGTAATCAAGCTTCGAGAAGTTCAAAACTGTTCTGACTCAGGCTCCTATTCTGATACAGCCTAAATCTGGCAAGGAGTTTGTGGTATACAGTGATGCATCGCATGTTGGTTTGGGATGTGTGTTGATGCAAGAGGGGAAAGTTGTAGCCAATGCATCCTTTCAGCTTAAGACGCATGAGGAAAATTATCTGACTCATAATCTCGAGTTGGCTGCAGTAGTCTTTGCATTGAAAATCTGGAGACACTATCTGTATAGTGAGAGGTGTATCAACTATACCAATCACAAGAGTCTCAAGTATCTCCTTACTCAGAAGCAGTTGAATCTTAGGCAGTGTCGTTGGATTGAGTTGCTTAAGGATTATGACTACACCATTGAGTATCATCCTGGTAAGGCTAATGTGGTAGTAGGTGCTCTAAGTCAAAGAGCGATGGCTGATTTTAGGGCAATGTTTGCTCGTCTTAGTCTGTTCGATGATGGGAGTCTGTTAGCCGAGTTGCAGGTTAAGCCAACTTAGATTGATCAGATTTGGGACAAACAGTTAAGGGATGAGTATTTGAGCTTGCGGTTCCGACAGGTTGAGAGTGGTACTACTTCTGATTTTGGGATAAATAGTGATAGTGTGTTATGTTTCCGAGGGCATATCTGTGTGTCGAACGATTCTAATATGAGGCAGTTTATTCTGAGGAAGGCCCATAGTAACCCTTATGCTATGCATATTAGCGGTAATAAGATGTATCGCGACCTCTGTGAGTTACAGATTTTGTTGCTTGTTGTTTGACTTGTTAGCAGGTTAAGGTTAAACATCAATTTCCTTCGGGTTTGTTGTAGTCGGTAAAGGTTCTCCTTTGAAAGTGGGAGCGAGTGACGATGGACTTCGTTAGTGGGTTCCTTTTAACACCCACTAAGAAGGGTTCTGTCTGGGTCATCGTAGATTGATTGACCAAGTCTGCACAATTCATTCCAGTTCGATCTGATTACTCTCTACAGAAGCTAGCGAAGTTGTACATCTCTGAGATAGGAAGACTGCATGGGGTTCCTATTTCGATCATTTCTGATAGAGATCCTTGCTTTACTTCTTGGTTCTGAAAGAAATTGCACGACACTTTGGGTTTAAGGTTGGACTTCAATACTGCGTTCCACCCTCAGATTGATTGTCAAATTGAGAGGGTGATTCAAATACTAGAGGATATGCTTCGGAGTTACGTGATTGATTTTCGAGGTAGTTGGGAGGATTATTTGCCGCTAGCTGAGTTTGCCTATAATAACAGTTTCCAAGCTAGTATTCAGATGGCTCCTTACGAGGTTCTGTATGGTTGTAAGTGTCGTACTCCTTTGTGTTGGACTGAGTTGGGTGAACGTCGAGTTTTAGGCCCTGAGTTGGTTTCTGAGACTGAGGATAAGGTTCGACTGATTCAGGATCTTCTAAAGGCTGCTTTTGATAGACAAAAGTCTTATACGGATCTGAAGAGGCTAGATATTGAGTACTCTATGGGAGTTCTTCTTTTTTAAGGTTTCTCCGTGGAAGAAAGTTCTGAGGTTCGGTCGTAAGGGTAAGTTGAGCCTAGATTCATTGGATCGTATCAAATTTTGAAACGTGTGACACTGGTTGCTTATCAGTTAGAGTTACCTCTAGAGTTGGACCGTATACACGACATTTTCCATGTCTCGATGTTGAAGCTGTATCAGTCTGATCCTTCCCATGTTGTTTCTGTTGAAGAGGTTGAGATTAGACCAGATTTGACCTTTGAGGAGGAACCGGTTCAGATTCTGGATCGCGATGTTAAGGTTTTCCGGAAAATGTTTATTTCATTAGTAAATATGCTGTTGCGGAATCATAGCACTAAGGAGGCCACATGGAAACCTGAAGATTCGATGAGACAGCAGTATCTTCATCTGTTTTGATCAGGTAAATTTCGAGGTCAAAATTTCTTTTAGGGGGTTACAGTTTTATATCTTTGTTTTCGTGATAATCTGACACAACTGTGTATTTGCTTTAGTGGTTAATTTTTCTAGGTGTGTGTGAGAGGTCTTGGGTTCAAGTCTCACCTTTGGAAAATTTCGATATTTTTCTGATCTAAGCCTTGCGTTTGGGGAGTGGGCTTATAGTTTATTATTTGCAAAACCACATCAGAAAGAGCTTGTTGGTTCAGGTGGTAAGGGAGTCTTTGTGTTGTGTGGAGATCCTGAGTTCGAATCCTTGCATAAGCATGGGCATTATTTTTGCTCATCATCCAGTAGAATTTCGGTGGAGTTGAAATACTGAGGTGGTTGTGAGTAAGTAGGATGGGAGGAAAATTAGGGAGGTTATCATATTGCTGGGGTTGTTGAGTTTGAATTCTTTTTTTCCAATTCCCCAAAAATTGACATTTTCTTTTTCTCTATTGCTTTCCCCTCTGAGTTTCTTCTCTCATTCGTCTTCCTCTTCTTTTTCTTTTTGATTACCGAACTATAATTGCCAACTAATCATAGGCCCTGCGATTATTGTGGCTCTTTTCTGTTCAACACCATTTGCGATTTGATTCGGTGAGTTTGGGTAAGGTAATTCAGTTTTGTTTGTTAAAGTTCATTATTCATGGTTGTTGTTATGCCGTCAGGGGAGGATTCAGGAACTCGGAATCACTCATCGAGAACATAGTTTCATGGGAGTTGCCATTGTTCGATCAAAGGTAAGGGGTTGTTACTTAAGGGGTGAATAGCTTGTTATAGATTTGATTATAGTTCGGTTTTAAACATCTAATTCGATTGTTATGATGATCAATCTTAGGTGATGTGTGGTTTGAGAGTGTTTCCACAAAAAAAATGTACTAGGTGTGTACCCAAAACCCAAAAAAAACGAGGTTCAAAGATAGCTAAAAAATTCCACTGTCGACACCACACGACTGTGTGGTAGGCTGTATGGTATGCCGTGTGTGATGACATGATCGTGTGATTGATGAAGGCCAGGTCGTGCGTAAGACACGGCCGTGTGATGGCTGGAGTGTTCTCGTATAGGCCATACAGGCTAGACTGAATTAGGCATGTGGGCCCACACGGTCGTGTGATCTACACAGGCTAGGCCAATCTAGGCTTGTGGGCTCATTATACTGAAATTTTTCGTAGGGTTTCACGGGTCGTCCTAATTGACTGTGGGCCTACCGTAGGGTCGATAAAGGCTTACCTAACCCTAAAACTATGTGGTCTGTTATACTGATGTACTGTTATGAGCATGCCTATGTGTGTTTATCTGTTATCTGTTTATGAAAACATGTTAAGCATAATTTATTTGTTAATTCTGTAAGCATGTTCTGTTGCTGTGATTGGGGAGGGATGATATATATCAGAGGAAGTGTTCTGAAAGGCAGATTATGCCTAATTTCCAGTAGCACAACTGCATTATATCTGGTATGTGCTGCATCAGTACAACGTGGTGTGTAGGGCTAGGTGGGTGTTTTAAACCCCACATGGTGTGTAGGGATGGTTAGAAACGGTGTGTAGAGGATAGGGGTAGGATTCTGTTATCTAATTTGCCTATTTGTAATTGTATCTGTATCTGAAATGGGCTCAGTTCTGAATCTATATCTATATCTGTATCTGATATGAGCCCAGGCCCGGATATAAATTTGTCTGATTTGTGATATTCTGTATGTGTACATGGTTATCTATTGGGTTACGTACTGAGTTTATGTAAACTCACCCTTTTCTGTTGTTCTATACAAGTAATCCACAAAGTTAGGTGGATCGGGCAGCGGAGGACTCAACGGTGACCACTCGCCATAACTGTTTATTTCATTTTGTTTATAGTTTTTATTTAAGCTTGGCATTGACATTTGAGAGTTGTATTTTTTTCTGGGATTATCTGGACTATTTAAAACGGTTTGGTTGGGTTTTTAGGTTTGGGTTTGATTTACCTTTCACTATGATAGTTTCTATCTAAAAACATATTTTTTAAAAATATCGAACAGTTTTCCTAAACTTAATGATTTTATAAGCTTCCACTAAGAAACACGTTTTATCTCTAAATGACCATATGAAAGAAAGCTTTGAAATTAATAAGAGCGATAAAGGCTAATGAACTGGTAAGCTTTTAACATAACGACAATAGTTTTCCAACCCATTTTATGTGACACATCCGGACTCGGCCATAACGTCTAGGCCGGGTTTGGGGTGTTACAAAGCAACAAATGAGAATTCTTTAAATTAAAGAATCATCTAGTTCTTTAATGAATGTACAAATGAATTCTCAATTAATTTTCGCATCGTATATGATCTAGTATGGTCTAACTGGTCACGCCAAGTAGTAAATGCATTTGTATCAATAAACTTCTGGTTTACTTTAACATGTATTTCAATTGTACTAATAATATCAATATAGATTGTGGCAAATTGATGCTTTTACCGTCATTCCTTTTACTTTATATCCACATATAAGTACTATTGTGACATTTACTACTGGAAATTTCTAAATGCCACTAAGTCAAAAAAGAAATGATTATAAAATTTATTATATTTACTGCAGACATTCACTTCAAGAAATGTGCAAAAAGTAATTCAGACAATAATGTAAGCATATATCTTATTTCTTACCAATAAGATTATATAGATATCATATGCTTCAAGGAATGACAAATTAATATAAATCATTGAACATTCTGTACTAAGAATAAACATTTGGCAATATTTTGAATAATCCATCTTGTTCTTATCTATTTGTCAATAACGACAATAAGTTAAATTTTCATAATTGTTATGAATTGCTACATTCACTTCAAGGAATTGAGCAAAACTGGTGAACAAATAAATCATTATTTTGTTTGACCATAATGAGATATGAGATCAATTAAAAATACTTTTAAAGCCCTTTTAACAAGAGTTTTTGCATAATCAATTAACTACCAAGAATAACTGTCTAGGTCATGTATAGAAGCAAGCCTAAACTAAATATATCAATAAAAATCACATCTCAAACATAAAAATATGACATAATAAAAAACTAGCAATTTTTTTTCCTTTCATAACCATCATCATAAACATGCATGAAATTTAATTTAAAATCCAACCATTCATGCTCATAGAACTTTTCTTTTACAATTGCTCATGCCATTTCTCTAAATAATTAGCGCATGGAATAAAACATATGAACTACTACCTTTAACAATTCTTTGAACTAAATCCAAATTTGAATAACCATAAATTCATTAGTTTTATTAACATAAATTTGCATACTAGATATGTTTTAATCAAATATATTATTTAATTATAAAACCTACTATAACGACATAAATAAATCAATTAATATTTATTTTCATGAACAATGAGATGCTTAAAACAATATGTAACTCATGGAATCAAAACTTAAAAAGAAAACCATCTCAAATATTTAAATCATATATAAAATTGATTTAAAGATGTACATTTTTTTTCTACGTTGAGTCTTGACGATTTTATCAAGAAGTAAGCAAATTAAAATCTAGCAGTAGACTTTGAATCCAATCAAAATCTATTAATAGTAAACTTTAAGAGTGAATCTTATTTTCCAGGTGTACAACAAGTACATAACCAATGACTTTTCATACATAAGTTGTCTCTTTTCTTAAAGAGTTCTTGGGAATTCTTGGTCTTTCTTGTTTTCTTCAAATTTCCACTTCTGGAGGTGAGAAAATATATTACGACCATCTCCCATGACTATTATTATAGTCCAACTTACAACATCCACGTCAAAGATTATGTCTTTTGAATTTATTACATATCGTTACATTCTCTTTAGGGAATGGTTAGGTTTCGTGATTAAAAAATTTTGTTCAATCATAATTAATTTTTTTTCATGATATTGCTACTGTAGGAGCACATTTAAATCATGAAAAGTTGAATAAGTTCTCTCTTGTGAGGTTCTCATCAATAATGTTTTTCCACGTAATTTTAATTGAAAACTTATTTTTTAATACTGTAAAGTTATACTCATAGTTTTAAAAACTTGCAACTTCAGGTGCATCCAACCATAATGAGCTTTAGATAGAATTACCATATTCTATTACTCACATTTTTATTTTAAATTATTCCAAAATTTAAGTAGATCTTTCACAATTAAATATTTTGCTTTCAACCCCTTAGCGGGGATGATGACAAAATAATATTACAAAGGAAGTCACGATCAATTCAATTTATAACAAGAGTAACAACTATTAATCAATAACCCAATTCTCTTTTGGTTCTTGATTCATATGAAATATAATCTTTTCCTCATTTACAATCTTAATATGAGATCCATTATAAATATTTTTTTTAAAACCAATGGATTAACCATCACAAGATATTAATATATTAGCTCTTATTGAGCTTTCGACTAATTTTGTATTACCAAATATTGGAATAATATTTGTTTATATTTTATTTTGCATCACTCCGAGGAATGCAATAGATTTACTAGGACAAACTTATAAATGTCCCAAAAAATTCTTTATAATCATAATCACCATCGCAAAAATGCATGAAATTCAAATCAAAATCTATCTATTTATGTTTGTCATGATTGGTCTCAAATTATAATAAACATGATATAATAAATAAACCATGGTAAAATATACCTGAGATTCTTTAACATCATCGCCGAGACACCTTGACTATTATCACAAGCATTATTACAAGTACTAAAATAACTATGCTTTCATAAGAACACACTACATATAACTTATACAGGGGACCAATTTAAATTGTGCTATTGGAGTTATAGATTCTTTAACTACATATAAATCCTTACCAATTTAAATTGTGCTCTATAAATCCAAAATTCATGCTGGGATCAAAAAACATTTTTCACCATCTAAGCAACAGACTGCAGTGTCCATCTTGGTGTTGAGCCTCTTACTGTATACTCAAACCTTTCATTTGGAGTAATACTCTTTTACCAACTTCAATAAAAAGTACAAAAAAATTTAATTAAAATAATCTCAAATTAATTTAACTTAATTGAAAATTAATCTAGATATAAAACACTACATAGAGAAAAACTTCTTACAAAGAGTTGCAAATATCAGCAGATGAAAGACAACAAGTAATGGAGAATCAAGGAAGTAAGCACTCAATATGAATAGCAACTAGCAGCAATAAATAGCCATTTGAAGAATCAAAAGAGCTAACGAAATAGAAAAATAAGAGTAATTTTAGTGGTCGTAGGCTGAATTTTGGTATTATGGATTAGGCTTAATGGTTCGCAAAGCTGCCACTAATTTTATCCACAACTAAGATCATGAAAAGAGATTTGTGCTGATAACGTGTTGTAAAATAAATAGACAGAGAGTAAACAAACAAAGAAAATAGGAGAACAAAATAGAGAGCATATTTTATTAATCAATCATAATATTTACAAAGCTTCTCCAAAGTCTCTATTTATAGGCATAAGTAGTATAAATGAAGTAGAGATCTAATTGTAATGACTATTAAAATTTAAAGTACATAAAAAATTATTTTAATCTTGATGGACATCTACTTAATAAGAAAACATTCATAACAATTTTTATATATATTTTAATTTTATTAAGCATACTTTATTACCTTCATCAATTGAATATATATTATAATGTTGTTAATTGAGGTGATGTCACAAACTAAATCAATGCCAACTCAAGATTGATGACAACACCATGATAAATAGTTATATCCATTTAGTATTCTTAATTTGATGTATTTATGTGTTTAAAATTCATTTTACTCGCAATTTAATATAATTTGTAACGCCCCAAAATTCCTATTTTTGTTTCTATTAAAATATGACAACTATGTATCTGCTTCAGTGGTTAAGTGTTCTGGGTGTGTGTGAGAGGTCCCAAGTTCAAGCCTTAGCTTTGGCAAATTTTGGTATTTTTTTGATATAAGCCCTATCTCTGTTTAGTGGGCTTATATTTAATTAATTGTAAGACTATATCAGAATGAGCCTGCTAGTTCAAGTGGTTAAGATGTGCATTGGTGTGTTGGAGGTTTGGAGTTGAAATCCTTACTTGAGCATACGTGTTATTTTTATGCGACGATGGACAAGAATTTCGGTTGAGTGGGGATTCTGGAGTGGTTGTAGGTTAGAGGGATTAGGGGGAGTAAATTTAGGTATTGTAGAGATAGTTAAGGGATGTTTGGGTATCTTTTGTCAGTTTTCTTTTATTCTTTTTTTTAATTTCTCTGACTTCCAAGAAAAAAAACCCTAAATTTCTGACTTCGTTCTTTGCTTCTCTGCTGTTCCTTTTTTTTATTTTTCTTTTCGACTTTGTTTCTTTTTATTCTATCAACCATCGCACTCTGGTTCTTGTTATTTTTGTTTTGTCGCACGACTCTGGTAAGTTAAGTTTCGTTATTAGGTAACTTGTATTTTTGTTTTTAAATGTTGATTAGGGTCTCATGGTTGTTTTGGCAGTAGCGAATCGTGCATATCGAGACTCTACTCTTGCGGAATTATAGTTATTTGCTCGGAGTGTTGGGGTAAGAGACAAATGGTTTAATTGAACTGTTGTCAATGTTGTGGTTTCAGTTTAACAGTGAGTTAGGACTAATTGTGGAGTTTGGTTGTAGATTTTAGGTACTGGTCTATTCTGGAGTACTTCTGGTACTAAACGACATCAGGTGCGTACCCGAAAACACAGAAAGTAGGGTTTCAGCAAAAGCCTAAAACCCCACTATCGATACCACACAGGTGTGTGGTCGCCCGTGTGGTAGGCTGTGTACCATAACACAGGTGTATGATCGACAAGTCCAAGTCGTGCCTGTAAGACACGACCCTATACGACACACGGGCTAGACCAGTTTGGGTAATGTAGGCTACAAGGGCATGTGGGTCCACACCGGTAGTCTACACGGGCGTATGAGATTTTGGGCCAGGCCGTGTGATTCACACGGCCAAGGCCAAATTGGGCTATTTGGGCCACACGGGCGAGTGTGCCCGCCTGAACGTGTGAGCCTATTTAACTAAAATGTATTCTAAGGTTGTGCGGGTCACCCAAGTCGACTATGAACCTATTGTAGGGTCAGTAAGCACTACTTAGATCCTTAAATGCGTGAACTGTATGTGTGATGTATGTACTGAGCATGATGATTATATGAATGAATACTGAACTATAGGTATAACTGATATTCATGTATTAGCATGTCATATACTGTATGTTACGTTGCATTGGTTTGGGATGTTGATATTTGGAAGAAGTGTACTAAAAGCCTCTTAAGCCTATTATTATGCAGCTCAACTACAATTTACTGATTATATGCCGCATTCGGTACTACTTGAAGTGTAGGGATTGGTGGGTGTTTTAAACCCCATATGGAGTGTAGGGATGGACGGAGATGGTGTGTAGAGGTTGGTTGGGTAGGACTCTGTTTACTGATTAATGTATATCTGATATTGTTACTGTGATGGGCTTAGGCCCTAATGCATATCTGATACTGAAACTGAAATGGGGTAAGGCACGAACTGCTACTGAAATTGAAAAGGGCTTAGGCCTAAATTGCATTTCACTATTTTTTGTTTGTCTGTATGCATGTTTTCTGTGGGGATTACACACTGAGTTTACTTAAACTCACCCCTTTTTGTTTTATCTGTACAGGTAATCCCCAAATTTAGACGGATCGGTGCGACGGAGGACTCGACGGTGACCACATGGTTTTTGAATTATTTTAATTTCAGTTATGGTATTTATTTCCTATTTACCTTCTAGGTTATTTTTGATGTAAATTGGACTTTTGGACTGTTGCCTTTACTTTGGATTTTCACAACTTTCATTGATTTCTATATTGCAAACTCAACAAAGGCTCGGTTTAATTCAAAATGACGTTTTCCTAAACGCGAACAATGTTATTCAAATATCACAGTTTTAAAAGCTTCCGCTATAAATATGTTTTTACACGAATCAAATTAACGGGAAAATGAGTTTTAAAATTTACGAGAGATAAATAGAAGATAATAATCGAAGACGGTTTTTACTCGATAAGTTCATTTTCAAATTCCATTCCATGTGACCTCACCAGATTCGGACATAACATCTATGCCAAGTTTGGGGTGTTACATTTAGTGGTATTAGAGCCAGGTTGCAAAACTCAACTTTGGATTTAGGTTTTAAAAATTGGTTTTTAAGAATTGATTTTCAACTGATTTGAATGATATAACTGGGAATGTGGTACACAGTCTCCGGCGCCGATCCTGTAAGTATTCTGAAATTGTGATAAGTTTAAACTGAAAATACTGTACCTAGTATATTCTAAAACTATTATAGGTAGTATACTATAAAAACACTCTAGATAGTGTATATTGAAACTGTAGTAAAACTGAGATTGTAGCAAAACTGATTGAGACTGTGATTTACAAAAATCACTTTGAATTATTGAGACTGTTTACATAAAATATATGCTAATAAATACTGAAATCGTAACTAATCCATAAAATTCGTAATACAGATAAATTAGACTAGTCATGAGCACACGAGGTATCCGCGGACCAGGTACAAGAGGCCGAGGTAGAGGCCGTAAAGGGGCTCCAACTGAATCCTCTTCGTTGAACAGTATGCCAAATCTAGACACGAGTGAGACGTCAGTGTCGCCTGCTATTGAGACTGGGTCTCAAGATCGCATGGCTAGGGATAACGCATTGTCCCAGGCTATGTTAAGGATATTGGAGAGGGACGCTGAGCCCAGCACTAGATCTGGGGGCCGAGGGTCGGTTACTGAACGACTCCGGTCCACTAGAGTTGAGTTATTTAGGGGTGTCATAGGAGTCGCCCCTAATGTGGTTGAGTATTGGTTGGAGGCTATAGAGAGGATTATGGACGATCTAGACTGTACCCCTGAGCAGAAATTGAAAGGTGTAGTCTCCATGCTTCGTGTTGAGGCTTACCAGTGGTGGTTGACTGTTAAGGAGGGCACCCAGCCAGACCGTCTGACTTGGGAGTTCTTTAAGACTTCTTTTCAGAGTAAATATGTGGGAGCCAGTTATGTTGATGCTAAGAGATGTGAGTTTCTGAACCTCACTCAGGGAGACCGGTCTGTGGTTGAGTAGAGGCCAAATTTCTAATGCTGAGCCGCTATGCTCAAGGCATGGTGGTAGATGAGTATGAGAGGTGTGTCCGATTTGAGGACAAGTTGAGGGATAATATGAGGGCTTTGATTGCTCCACAGAGGGAGCGAGAGTTTGCTGTACTGGTGGAAAAGGCGAAGATCACTGAAGAGGTTAAGCAAGCTGAGCGCCAAAACAGAGAGCGTGAGAGAGGTAAGAACAAGAGGGATTCGCCTCAAGTTTGGTACAGAAGTCTAAGAAAAATGCCAGGACTGATGGGCTAGTTAGAGCTGGGCCCCCTGTTGCTCCTACTAGATTGCACCTGTGTGGAGATTGTGGTAGACGCGATCAGGACGAGTGTTAGAGGAGGACTGGGGCGTGTTTGAGGTGTGGGCCGTTAGAGCACCACATTCAGAAGTGTTCGTTAAAGGCCGATCATATGCAAGCTCCGGGTTCTGGTACTGTACATCCACAAATGGTAGTTTAGTAGTCACTAAGGGGTCGTGGTCAGGCTAGGGGTAGTAACGGTATGGACCATGAACAGAGAGCACCGGGCAGAGGTGCTGGACAGATTGAGGGGAGGCAGCCTACTCTTGTTTACACTGCACGTCGCTGAGAGGACAGAGATGCTCTTGAGGTCATCACTAGTACGTTTCTTATTTTTGATGTATCATATCTTGCTCCGATAGACATAGGATCTACCCATTCTTTTATAGCATGCTCTATTGCTAAAAATCTGAGGTTATCGGTTGAGAGCACTACGAGTGAGGTCACTATACTGAATCCGTTGGGGCAATCTATTCGGGTTAGAAAACTGTATAGGGATGTTCCGCTAGAGGTTCAAGGATTGGTATTTCTGGCTAATTTGATAGAGCTTCTATTTGGGGAGTTTGACCTGATTTTGAGTATAGACAAGTTGGCCAAGCACCGTGTCAATCTGGACTGTGCGACTAAGAGGGTCGTCTTGAGAATTGAGGAGGATAATAAGGTTTTTATGATTGGAGAAGTTGGAATTATTTGGCTAATGTGATCTTTGCACTGGTGGCTGAGAAACTGGTTTGCAAAGGATGTGAGGCGTTCTTGGCCTATGTTAGTTTTTATGTTTTTAGGGACTCTACTATAAAGGACATAAGAACTGTAAGGGATTTTCAGGATGTTTTCCTGAGAGCTACCAGGATTACCTCTGAATCGAGAAGTGGAATTTGGGATTGAGCTTCTTTCTAGTACAGCTCTGGTATCTATCACCCCTATCGAATTGCACCAAAAGAGCTTACGAAGCTTAAGGCTCAGATTCAGGAGTTGTTGGATCGTGGGTTCATCCGCCCTAGTATGTCTCCGTGGGGAGCACTGGTACTGTTTGTTAAGAAAAAGGATGGGTCTATGAGGACGTGTACTGACTACCGATAACTTAATAAGCTGACCATTAAGAACAAGTATACGTTACCGAGGATTGATAATCTGTTTGACCAGTTTCGAGGAGCTTCGATATTCTCTAAGATTGACTTACATTCTGGGTATCATCAGTTGAGGGTTAAGGAGGCTGATGTGCATAAGATAGCATTTAGGACTCGTTATGGTCACTATGAGTTCCTAGTGATGTCATTTGGACTGACTAATGCACCGGCAGCCTTCATGGATCTGATGAACTGAGTATTTCAGCCCTACCTAGATCAGCTCGTTGTAGTTTTCATTGACAACATATTGGTTTATTCTAAGATTGAGGATGAACAAGACGAGCACCTTAGGGTGGTTCTTCAGATTTTGAGGGAAAAGTAGCTCTATGCTAAATTTAGCATGTGTGAATTCTGGCTGCATGAAGTAACCTTTCTGGGACCCGTGGTCTCAGCTGAGGGGATTCGTGTCGATCCTCGAAATATTAAGACTGTATTGGATTGGAAGCAGCCTAAAAATGTGTCTGAGATTCGCAATTTTCTGGGACTGGTAACCTATTATCTGCGGTTTGTTTAGGGATTCTCCCTGATTGCAGCTCCCTTGACTAAGCTTCTGGGTAAGGGTGTCCCTTTCGTCTGGATTGACGCACAGCAAGAGAGCTTTGAGAAGCTCAAGTTTATTTTGATTCAAGCTCTTGTTCTGATACAGCTTGAGACTAGAAAGGAGTTTGTAGTAGACAGCGATGCGTCACATGTGGGTTTGGGTTGTGTTCTAATGCAGGACGGTAAGGTTGTGGCATATGCGTCTTGTCAGCTCAAGACGCATGAGGCAAACTATCCGACCCATGATTTGGAACTGGCCGCTGTAGTCTTTTCTTTGAAAATCTAGAGGCACTATCTATACGGTGAGACGTGTATTATCTACACTGATCACAAAAGCCTTAGGTACTTCCTGACGCAGAGGGAGTTGAATCTTAGTCAACGTAGATGGATTGAGCTGCTTAAGGACTATGATTGTACTATTTAGTACCATCCTGGCAAGGTAAATGTGGTGGCAGATGCATTGAGTCATAGGGTGATAACTGATTTGAGAGCGATGTTCTCTCGACTTAGTCTATTCGACTATGGGAGTCTGTTGGCCGAGTTGCAAGTTAAACCGACTTGGACTAGGCAGATTCAAGATAAACAGTTCGAGGATGAATCTTTGAGTTTATGGTTCCGTTAGGTTGAGAGTGGCAGCACTATGGACTTTGGGCTGAATAGTGATGGGGTACTTTGTTTCCGTGGTCGGATTTGTATATCGAATGATACTAATCTGAGGTAGTTTACTCTGAAAAAAGCACATAGTAGCCCTTATGCTATGCGTCCTAGTGGGAATAAGATATATCGAGATCTTCGAGAACTGTACTGGTGGCCAATATTGAAGCGTGAGGTTACTGATTTCGTGGCACGATGTCTGACATGCCAGCAGGTTAAGACTGAGCATCAGTTACCTTCGAGTTTACTGCATCCAGTTAAGATTCCCTTATAGAAATTGGAACGAGTAACTACAGACTTCATTAGTGGGTTGCCCTTGAGTCCTACTAAAAAGGATTCTATCTGGGTCCTCGTGGATTTATTGACCAAGTGTGCGCACTCCATTCCGATTAGGAACGACTATTCTGTTCAGAAGTTGGTGAAGCTCTACATTTTTTAGATAATGAGACTACATGGGGTACCGGTCTCAATTATTTCTGATAGGGATCCTTGCTTTATGTCTCAGTTTTGGAAAAAGTTACATGAAGCTCTGGGTTTGAGATTGGACTTTAGTACTGCGTTCCATCCTCAGACCGATGGTCAATCTAATAGGGTGATTCAGATGCTAGAGGATATGTTGAGAAGTTGTATTATTGATTTTCGAGTGTATTATTGATTTTCGAGGTAGTTGGGAGGATTATCTGTCGTTGGCCTAGTTCGCCTACAATAACAGCTTCCAGTCGAGTATTCAGATGGCACCTTATAAGGCTCTGTATAGTCGTAAGTGTCGTACTCCTTTGTGTTGGGCTGAGCTGGGCGAACGTCGAGTGTTGGGTCCTGAGTTGGTTTCCGAGACTGAGGATAAAGTTTGACTGATTAGGGATCGTCTGAAGGCGACTTCTGATAGACAAAAGTCTTATGCTAATCTGAAGAAGCGTGAGATTGAGTATTCTGTGGGGAACTTCGTGTTTTTTAAGGTCTCGCCATGGAAGAAGGTTTTGAGGTTCGGTCATAAGGGCAAGTTAAGCCTTAGGTTTGTTGGGCCTTACTAAAATTTGAAGTGAGTGGGACCGGTCGCTTATCAGTTGGTGTTATCTCCAGAGTTAGACCGTATTTATGACATATTCCACGTCTCGATGTTGAGGTGTTACCGCTCTGATCCTACTCATATTGTTCCTGTTAAGGAGATTGAGGTTAGGCCAGATTTGACCTTCGAAGAGGAGCCGGTTCAGATTCTGGATCGCGATTTAAAGGTTCTTCGAAGGAAGTCTATTCCATTAGTGAAGGTGCTGTGGCGGAATCATAGCACTAAGGAGGCCACGTGGAAGCCTGAAGATGCAACGCGTCAGCAGTATGCTCATCTGTTCTGATTAGGTAAATTTTGAGGCTGAAATTTTCTTTTAGGGAGGTAGAGTTGTAACGCCTCAAAATTCCTATTTTTGTTTCTGTTAAAATATGACAACTGTGTATCTGCTTCAGTGGTTAAGTGTTCTGGGTGTGTATGTGAGGTCCCAAGTTCAAGCCTTAACTTTGGAAAATTTTGGTATTTTTCAGATATAAGCCCTATCTCTGTTCAGTGAGCTTATATTTAAGTAATTGTAAAACCATATCAGAATGAGTCTACTGGTTCAAGTAGTTAAGATGTGTGTTGGTGTGTAGGAGGTCTGGAGTTTGAATCCCTACTTGAGCATAAGTGTTATTTTTGCACGACGATGGACAAGAATTTCGGTTGAGTGGGGATTTTGGAGTGGTTGTGGGTTAATGGGATTAGGGGGAGTAAATTTAGGGATTGTGGAGATAATTAAGGGATGTTTGGGTATCTTTTGTCAGTTTTCTTTTATTTTTTTAAATTTCTTTGACTTCCAAGAAAAAATCCCCAAATTTCTTACGTTGGTTCTTTGCTTCTATGCCATTCCTTTTTGTTATTTTTCTTTTCGACTTTGTTTCTTTTTGTTCTGTCAACCGTCACACTTTAGTTCTTGTTATTTTCGTTTTGTCGCATGACTCTGGTAAGTGAAGTTTCATTATTGGGTAACTTGTGTTTTTGTTTTTAAATATTGATTGGGGTCTTATGGTTGTTTTGGCAGTAGCGAATCGTGAAGACCGAGACTCCACTCTTGCGAAATTATAGTTATTTACTCGAAGTGTTGGGGTAAGAGACGAATGGTTTAATTGAACTATTGTCAATGTTGTGGTTTCTGTTTAATCGTGAATTAGGACTGATTGTGGAGTTTGGATGTCGATTTTAGGTGTTGGTCTATTCTAGAGTGCTTTTGGTTCGAAACGACATCAGGTGTGTACCTGAAAACACAAAAAATGGGGTTTCTGCGATAGCCAAAATCCCCACTGTCGATGCCACATGGGTGTGTGGTCGCCCATGTGGTAGGTCGTGTACCATAACATGGACGTGTGATCAACGAGGCCAGGCCGTGCGCGCAAGACACGACCGTGTGATGGCTAGGAAGGTCGTGTGCGACACATGAGCTAGATTGATTTGGGTCGTGTAGGCTACACGGACGTGTGGGTCCATACAGGTAGTTCATACAGGCGTGTGGGATCACACGGCCAAGGCCAAATTGGGCCGTATGGGCCACACGGGCAGGCCACATGAGCGTGTGAGCCCATTTAACTGAAATATGTTCTAAGGTTGCACGAGTCACCCAAGTCAACTGTGAACCTACTGTAGGATCGGTAAGCACTATTTAGACCCTTAAATGCGTGAACTATATGTGTGATGTATGTATTGAGCATGATGATTATATGAGTGAATACTGAACTGTAGGTATAACTGATATTCATGTATTAGCATGTCATATACTGTATGTTGCATTGCATTGGGTTGGGATATTGATATTTGGAGGAAGTGTACTGAAAGGCTCTTAAGCCTATTATCAGGCAACTCAGCTGCAATTTACTGATTATATGCCGCATTCGGTACTACTTGGAGTGTAAGGATGGGTGGGTGTTTTAAACCCCACATGGAGTGTAAGGATGGACGAAGATGGTGCGTAGAGGCTGGTTGGGTAGGACTCTATGTACTGATTAATGTATATTTGGTACTGTTACTATGATGGGCTTAGGCCCTAATGCATATTTGATATTGAAAACTGAAAATGGCTTAGGCCCAGACTGTATTTGACTGTTTGTTGTTTTTCTGTATGCATGTTTTCTGTGGGGATTACATACTGAGTTTACATAAACTCACCCTTTTTGTTTTATCTGTACAGGTAATCCTCAAACTTAGACGGATCGGTGCGGCGGAGGACTCGACGATGACCACATGATTTTTGAATTATTTTAATTTTAGTTATGGTATTTATTTCCTATTTACCTTCTGGGTTATTTTTGATGTAAATTGGACTTTTGGACTGTTTCCTTTACTTTGGATTTTCACTGCTTTCATGGATTTCTAAACTGCAAACTCAACAAAGGCTCGGTTTAATTCAAAATGACGTTTTCCTAAACGCGAACGATGTTATTCAAATATCACGGTTTTAAAAGCTTTCGCTACAAATTATGTTTTCAAACGAATCAAATTAACGAGCAAATGAGTTTTGAAATTTACGAGAGATAAATAGAAGATAATAATAAGAGACAATTTTTACTCGATAAGTTCGATTTCAAATTCCATTCCATGTGACCTCGCTAGATTCGGCCGTAACATCTAGGCCGAGATTGGGGTGTTACATAATCTTTTTCATTTTAATATTGTACATATTTCATGGGTTACTATTAATTAGTTTCAAACCATACATTTCATTATTTATTATATGTAATTGTTAAACACACCTCTATATTCTAAATATATAGTTTCCACATGCATTCTAGTGTGATATAATTTCCAGTATATTTTATATTTTTAATTAAGTTTAGTGTCACGAATCAAATGACACTGAATAAGTCGGTCAAAGAAAATTATGATTGAATAGTAATATATGGGTTATTTATGTACTTTAATTTCTCTATATAGTTAAAAAAAATTATCTACTCCTTTAAAATATTATACACTACTATTAATTAACTTCCCACTCATACTTATCCATTTTTTAAAAAATATAATTTTTTTTAAATTATAGAACCTCTATAATGTGAGTAAAAACATTCATATAACAAATATATAAAAATAAATAAAAATACTAAACGTGGCTTAGGTTGAAATGCTAAAGCTTAGATTTATGTTTATAAATACTCATCATTGTTATTATGTGTACATTTTTTTTCTAGATTTAACAAAATATAAAGAGACAAAATCCTAAAAATTAATATTGTTTCTTTGTAAAAGAAATAAGCTTTTAGTAATTACTCAACTAAGTTGGAACCTAGTTGATGGGAGACGAACTCAATTAACCTTTTAAATATAGTTTATATTTTATTATTTAAAAAAAATTTCACCCACAACTAAGTTGGTCAATGAGGTTTGTCTTGTTGGTTAGAAGCACTAAGCCTTTGAGTACCTACTTTCTGAATTAATTCGACTTTATTCGATTCTGTATTCATTTTATTTTGTATTAATTGAATTTTATACTATAATTGATTGAACATATATTTATATATATTGCATTTATATTTTTGTTGGTCAAATTTTTAAAAAATTTTGAAAATTCAATCAATAATTTCAATAACTTGTTTAAAGCAATGGATTTCATAGATCATGCAAATCAAGCATACCCATTATTTAGGTCATGCAAATTATACATTTCGGTTGGGGTTTTAATAAGTTTAATGTAAACTTTTCCATTAGGTTGCTGAATCGAAAACTGGGTTATTGGAGACTTGTTTCGATCAAATCATAAATAAAGTAGTTAGTAATTTGAATTGGGTTAATTTAAATTATTCTTTATTTAAATTTAATTATAAATTATAAAATTTATATACTATTAAGTATATTTTCAATTTGCATTTTATTCCAATTTATTATTCTATTAATCATTTTAATTGATGTGGTAACATAAGTTGGAATAGAGCAATTTTTAAGGCAAAGTGAAAAGAGGAGAAAAATAAGAGATAATTAACACAAGATTTTTGTTAACACAATTTAAATTTATTCAGTAAATTATTGGATTAAGCTAATCTGCCTTCTCATAATGAATAATTACAACTCCAAAGTTAAGCTCAAATTGCTATAAATCACTCTATCAAATACCTCACTTACAATCAATGCAAACTTTGTTGAACTATATATCTAAGAATATTCAACAAAACTGTAACACCCTAAAACTAAGAACACAGTCATACTAAAAGTGAGTTTTTCAATCCATAATTACGCCATAAAATCATTCGTTATCTGAAAACATAGTTGAATCTTTGAAACTTAAATACAAAATCAAAGACATAAATTCACACATATATATGTATATATATATAATAAGTTAGATAGATGATCGACTCCCTCGTCCGCCGGCCGCTTAGTTCTGGGAGTTCCCTAAAATTCAATCAAAATGATTTGTGTGTTGCAGCTTAGAATGTAGCATAAAAAATTAGTCTATGTATGACAGTTCAGATTTTATTGAGCGTTCAGATAGTAACTCAGTCTTGTCAGTCAGATTAATAGCTGAAGATAGTTTTGGACACAAAACAGTCCTGATTTGTAGCAGATCAGTTATAGATACCAATGTAATACACACCAATATGTATATAATGTCTATCCATCCCTACACACTTCATAGTGTTAGTATGACACGTTGCAGTGTTTACAGTCTCATTGCCAAATTAGATATAATTATGAGTGGTTTGAACACCAAACCAGTACAGAACATTTCCTTCAAATCATAACTCCTACACCATGTAGATGCAGAACAAATGACGGATATATATATAATTCAAATGCAGATACAATCACACACTTTTAGTATAACAGAGGTCGATATCATTAATATCTAGCTCATACCGATATCTTGAGTCACGAATGTTCACAATAAAATAGATCATACAATTCATTTCAATTCATACACATCCTACTGACGACTTACATTCGCCTCGCACATCAACTACAACCTTGATAGAATTTTAGTTTCCAAGCTCACACGCCCGTGTGACTCCACACGGTCTGGCATAAGGCTGTGTGGGTGTCCATATGTCTCAAATCAGAAGTCAGTGAGTTACACGGCCTGGACATATGCTCGTGTATCTTACCCATGTGACCTAATTCTAAAGTTAGTGAGTTACACGGCCTGGACACATGCCCATATACCAGCCCGTGTGACCCCTACATGTTATTTTCCAACACACGATCTAACACATGCCCGTGTGACCCAAATCCGGAGTTAGGGGGTTACATGGCCTCCCCCGCGACTGTGTGGCTCACACGGCCTGCACATACACCCGTGTGCCATCGACAGTCCCATTTTTTACGAAGAAAAATGCAGGAAAGGAAGGGGTTTCGATACCCACCTATTATACGATACTGTAAAAACACCCAATTACAAATTTCAAGCCTAAAACAAGTTCCAAACATTCAATTCAACAGTACATTCACAAAACATGCAAGTAACAACAATCAAATTTTGTCGAAACCTTCGACTCACTACACGAAATGGGTGGAAGTCTACTTACCATGGATTCCCAGTACATATTTAGTTCCTAAGTAAAACGAGAGGTGTTAAGCATCTCTTGAGTCTCCCCTAGCACTTCGAAACACAACGCACAACAAGATTATCAAACCTCGAGATTTTGAAGAATCCTCAATTCGCACGATAACACCGTATAACAAAAACAACCGACTCAACTTACCTTAAAGCACACTAGAACAAGTAATAGCGCAATCCAACGTAACAATTACACAAGATGAATAGGACAAAAAGAAAATTTTAAGAAGAACATGATAAAAAAAATAATTAGGAAAAAAATGAAAAAGGAACATCTAAATAACAGTAGAGAGAAAAATCATTTAAAATTTAGATCAGTTTTATAGAAAAGTGCAAAAATATAAATCCTTGTTGCATTTGCAGAGACTTGAACACAAAACCAAAGAGTAGGCAAATGCTTAACCAGTAAACTAGCAAGATCATTCTTGACACAAAAAGGCTCAGAATTAAACTTAAACAAGGAATCCTAAGCTAAGGGTTCAAATAAAGAAATTAAAAAATTCCCAAAATTTATGTGACTTGAACCTCAAATCTCAAGTAACCAAACAGAACACACAACCACAAAAGCAGACATATATTCATCAATACAACTTAATAACAAAAACTCAAATTTTGGGGTGTTAATCGAAAAAGATACTTCAAAACTAATACCTAGGGACACCAAACTACTTCCTATTTATAGGACTCTTCAAATGATCATCCAGCTTATATCATAAGCACTTATCATCAATTTGAATGTTGGCATTATCTTCATAAATTATATTGAATAAATTATCCCAATAATCACTTCAGTATATGGCCTTGAAAACATCTCTAAATACACTTCAAAAGAAAATGATAGGATAAGGATAAACATCTTCAATCATCTCAAACTTTTCTATTTCTTCTCCAAATACATACACAATTACACAAAAAAAATATAGCCACCATCACTTAGGGTTTCTGTGATTAAGAGAAAAAGGTCAAGAGGGAGAAATCAATTTATAGGGTGTTCTTCAAGTCTAATGGCCAACTTCAATTCTGCATAGATATTTCTTGAACTTGTGGAAATCATATTATTCTAAAGATCCTAAATCATTGTTCAGGCAATATTATGGATTTAATATGCATAATTTCTAGTTCTAATATATTTTAGATGTGGTATCATTAGTCAGATTAAACAATATATGAATTTCCTAAAATCTGATGCGTTAAAAATTATGATGATGTATCAATAATATATATTGAGTGTAGAATGAGAGAGTTTCACAAAGAAATTGATGTAGCCATTAATTTTGTTTAAAAATACATCCTTTGTTTTTCAATTTTGTAAGGATATTATTAATGAAATTACGCTTCAAGAATTTCCTTGATGGTGTTTAAGAACATATAAACTTTGTTTTGCATTTTTCTTAAAAGGATATTACTATTGAAACTTATTTTCATTGTTAGTCTATTCATACTAAGCCTTCACACTAAATACTTTATTATTCATTTGTGTTTGGTTGGAGTAAGTTACAAGTAAAATCTTTCAAAATTTATTATCATATTTATTATGTAAGGAATTTTTTTTTCATGAACATTGGTTCCAATCTGCA
Source organism: Gossypium hirsutum (assembly GCF_007990345.1). Lineage (NCBI taxonomy): Eukaryota > Viridiplantae > Streptophyta > Magnoliopsida > Malvales > Malvaceae > Gossypium > Gossypium hirsutum. Next base: position 96,214,752 of record NC_053428.1, on the reverse strand, counting down.
AGTTATTTTACAGTGTAAATAGATATGATATAGTGAGAGCTATCTTTTATCAAGTTTTATTGTTCTTATATATATATATAATATTTTTTGAAGTATATTGGTGAAAATTAAGGATATATTAAATTATGAGGTTTTAAGTATTTTACGTAAATGGATATTAAAGTTTTTGTCCTCTAAAGTTAAATATTTTAATTTGATGTCTATGTGATGTATATAATTTGTTAGTCACTAAAGTGGTCAAAGTAGAAAGTTCTCATTGATGTCAAATAAATAATGTATGAAAAATTGTCAATATCCATCCAATTGATTAAATGCTTATTATGGATAAATATATAAATTGACTTTCACAACTCATTAGAATTTCAAAATTTAGCCAAAGATGAATTATATATTCTATGAATAGTGAAAGTTATGGTGACAAATTAATGTTTTGTTAGATATATGTTGAAAGTCCAAAGATAAAATGTATATTTGATGAAAATTATTTATTTGTCCATTAAGGTTATTAATATTGATTTATGATAATATATTGTAGTATCCATCTGAAGGAAAACTAGGATATACTTGAATTGTTTGCATATCTAAATTCAATATTTGAGCATTTTTGTATTGTTTTGCTTCTATGTGTTATTTTGCAACTATTTCTATTCATTCACATGCTTCATTTGTTACTTTATTAAATAGATTAAACTTCTTTGAATGGAGTGAACAAATCAAGTTCCATTTAGGTGTTTTGGATCTTGACTTGGCATTATTAGAATATAAACATGTTGCTATTACTGAATTAAGTAGTGAGGAAGAGATGTTATACTATAAACAATGGGAAAAATCAAATAGATTGAACCTTATGTGTTTGGGAATGACTTTTCCCAACAACATTAAGACCGCCATTCTACAAACTAAAAGTGAAAAAAATATCTTATGTTTATGGAAGAATGTTTCTATTCTGCAGATAAGTCACTCATAGGTACTTTAATAGCATTGACCGCTGCCAGACGCGCGAATGTTTAGATGGAAAATACTATAGGAAAATGATATGGAATTAAACAATGGTGTTCGCAAGTATACGGATTGAGTTGTAATATAGAAAAGAGTTTACAATGAAACACTCTTGGAATTATTCTGAGGATCGTACCTAAGAGACGTTGAATTAAACCTAAATTAATTCTCTACGCTAATAAGTCTAAATAGTACTGATTCAAAATTATATTACGAAAAATCAATTTTACATCAATTAATCAAAGTATCATAAAAATTATAAAAACTAAAAACCAACCAAATAAAAATTGAAATAGATCTAATAAACCAGGCATGAGATCAACTCACTTTAGTGATCCTAATTAACTTTAGAATTTGGGTTTTATTGAGTTAGATATTAATTAACTAATTGTTACCTTTCAGCCTCTAATTAATTAACTAATTGTCCAATACTCGCTTATCTTTCAATCTCACTTCCTTCACCAAGATAAATTATGAGATATTCAATAAAATTATCTTTCAACCTTGTTTAGCCTATATTACTTTTTAAGGGTGTCACTCCCTAGGTTTAATTGCACATAATTTAAACCAACTAACCCGGATCTTAACCTTAATTCATCTGTTAATTATTCACATATCCGTTTGTTAATCTCTTTAAGAAAATTATCTACTCATGGATCAAGATGCAAAAATCCTTAAACTCACATTTAACATGCAAAAAAACAAAAAATTAAGTAAAACTGAAGAGTTAGAAAATAACAAAAAACTATTATATTATAACCTTGGATCGAAATTGAATCCATGTTAAAACAAGAACAAAGTATAAAAAAATACTAAATTGAAAATAAATAAAAACTATTATGCTAAAATGACTCACTTGGCCAGCCCTCCTCAAAATGAGACTTAACATGCCTACCTATAGAGTTTATGCTCAGACCTAATTAGGGTTACTAAAGAACCCAAAAATTTGATTGAGGCACATTGTGAGGAATAAAATAGCCCTAATTAAATTTCCTTGTTCGTCACTTGGTGACGCATCACTGCCTTCAAATTGTAGATACTTTGGCTTCGAAGTTCGGTGTTGCGACACTACTTCTTGGTGTCATGACGTTGCAATCGCCTTCTTATTCTAAGCCTAAAAATAGTATCCTACACACTAGATAGAATCGTTAGATCATCTTTAGACCTATTAGGTTATAATATAACTCAAAATTGTGTAAAAAAATGTTTATTTTGCGTAATTTAAACATAAAGCAATAAAAAAAACAACATTCAAACAAATAAAAATACTAAAAAATAAACTTGTTAAAGTTCAGAAAGACCTTAATTTGTGACAACGAATTGGGAAAATCAGGCATAACTCACGACCATGAAGTATAATGGGTCTGAGAGAATGCAAGAATATATCACCAAGATGAAAAATATTGCAAAAAGGCTAAAGACCCTAGGGATGATAGTAGATGACTCTTTTTTAGTGCAATTCATATTAAAGTCACTACCTCCGAATTATGGGTCATTTCAAATTAACTATAGCACTATTAAATATAAGTGAGATGTTAATGAATTGACTAGTAAGCTTGTTTAGGAAGAAGCAAGGTTAAAGAGTCAAGGAAGTAATTCTATCAACCTTGTGGGTCAAAGAGCTGACAAAGAACTTAAAGCAAAGACAGACAAGTTTAAGAAGAAGAAAAAATTGCTTTTCAATGTCTCTAATGGTGAGAAAAATGAACAAATGACAGATAAGTGCCACTTCTATAAGAAAGTAGGATATTATCAAAAATATTACCACTAATGCAAAGCTTGGTTCGAAAAGAATGGTAATTTTTTTTTATATTTTTGTATGTTTTAAATCAAACTTAATTGAAGTTCTTAATAATACTTGGTGCTTTGATTCGAGTGCTACCACTCATGTACCTACATGATGTAGGGTTTCCTTTCAATCCAAAACACAAACCCAACTAAAGATTTCCCATATATGTGGAACCATACGAAAGCTTTGATTGAAGGCATATGGACTTAATGTTTGGTCTTGGATACCGGTTATTACTTAGACCTATTTCAAACTTTTTATGTACCTTTAATTTTTAGGAACCTTATGTCTATTTCAAAACTTAATGTTTCTGGGTTTAATGTTAAGTTTGGAAAGAGTTGTTTCAGGTTATTTACGAATAATATTATTTTAGGTTCATGAAACATTATTGATGGTTTATATAAATTGAAATTTGATAATGTCTTTACATAATCCTTACTTTTTGATAATATCAATGTTGGAATTAAGTGTGGAATGCAAAATGAAAATTCTTCTTACTTGTGACATAAACATTTAGGCCATGTATCCAAAGGCTAGAAACATTAGTAAAGAATGATATTCTAACGAATCTAGATTTTATTGATCTTGGTGTGTGTCTTTGGATTGCATTAAGGGAAAGCAAACCAAACATATTAAGAAAGGGCCACAAAAAGTACACAACTTCTTGAGATAATACACATTGATATATATATATGGTCCTTTTGATGTTCCATATTTTAATGGAGAAAATTATTTTATAACCTTTATTGACGATTTTCATGGTATTGCTATATCTATTTGCTTGATAAAGAATCTTAATAAGTAAATGCTCTTGAGATGTACATTAATAAGGTTAAAAGATAATTAGACAGAAATGTGAAAATAGTAAGATCTGATAGAGGTAGTGAATTTTATGAAAAATTTGCTGAACCAAGACAATATCTAGGTCTATTTGCTAAATTTCTTGAAAGTCATGTCATATGTGCATATTATACTATGTTTAAACACTCATTGGATACACGGATCTCCATCACTCCACACTTGACTCATAGAGTCTATATCGGACCCATAAAATGTAGCATGAAGGTAGCATTCTTTAATACACCAACATGTCACATGAATGGAGCAATGCTCTACATTCCCTTATCCTTCCTTATGTCACAATAACAAACACATATATGAGGACTCAAATCCTATGGCATGCCAACTATATCCAATGTTTTCAAAGGTTCACAAGGCCAATATATCCATTTCACACATTAGTTTTCTAGTTTATGCACACTCACACATCATATTCATATCACTTGTCACTTTCACATAATGTACCTCAAATGCAAAAACTTTGCTTAATGAGCCAAATACACTTTCATATCAAATGTGTGTGTAAAACCAGTTGTTTAGAAGGCATATTCAATCATATAATCAACACGTATATTCACTTCACACACTTGCACATATCACAACACAAGTAAGCTTACTTATAAAAATAAAGAAGTTCCAAGTAAGAACACTTACTTTTATGACTTATATCAGATGATTAGACCACCTCAGCTCCCTTTAACTCACTAATTTGTGCATTCATTATAACATACAAGACCACTCATCTTAGCAACTTGCTTCCACAACAAAGCTCAAGTAAGCTTTTGTTTACCTTTGTTCTTACTTGAGGAGGCTCCAAAATGAGTTGGCACTTCACATACATATCAAACATAATATAAAGACATTATGAAGAATAAAAAATATAATTAAATCCCTCTAAAATTACAGATCACAACCTCCTAATTTCTATATCGAAAACTTAGCTAGTTTTATCGAAATAGATGTTTAACCACTCAAATCTAGTTTCTAATCTTATATTTCAACTTCATACATCCTAAATATCACCTAATTATAGATTTAAACCATAAATTTTATCTAAATACAAAAATATAATTTTTTCAAAAAAATCAAGTTTGTGTGAACATCAAAAAGGGGGAAACATTCAAATGGTTCAATTTACTAAAGGATTTGTTAAATCAAGATTAAAAACCTTTTAATTAGATCAAAATGAGTCAGAAATAACTTTAAAACTGAAGCTTAACTAAGAAATATGATATTTACCATTTTCAAGCCAAAAATCAACTTAAAATCAATTGATCCATTGAAATCTTCATTAAGTCAATTAAATCTCGAATTGAAATAACAAATCACTTAATTTAATCATAAAAAGTTACAATCTCACCTCAATTTCGCAAAATCGATGAGCTATGAAGCTAATTCGAGCTCAAACATGTGAAGACCTCTTGAGAAGTTGAGGATGAAAACGTGATTAATCTTTAAAATTGAATGAGGATTTTGTGTTTGGTGAGCTTGAAAATCATAAATGATTAACTAATTTTGGGGGAAAAGCCTTGATTTGGTGTTTGGAAAATTTTTGAAAGAGATGTGAAAATGAGAGGGAAAAGACGGTGAGGGTTGTTAAATAGACAACCAATTTTTAAAAATTGGGCCATTGCCCATTTAACCACCTCTAGTTTCTTCTTTTTTTCAAATAAGTGTTTATTTTCAATTAAAACTTATTTTCTAAATTATTTATAAATCAAACCTTGTTTTAAAAATCTGTTTTAACTAAAATTAATTCTCGGACATTTAATTTTAAATTCTTAAACTATTTTTTTAATTCTAATTATTTTAATATTTTATTTTTTTTATTCCTAATTATTCAATTATCTAACCTAATTACGATTTTTGGTTCACTAACCCCCAATTTACTGACTCGATTCTACTAGCCAAATTTTTAGGGTGTTACAACTCATCCACATTTTCCAAGATATGCCATTGCCATGAACTTTCTTCAAAATTGTCATACCAAAATGTGTTTACTATCCCGACAGACTTCATCCAATACCACCACAATGTCAAAACTCACATCACATAATCTCCTAACACTCCATTACACCCCATTTCTCCCATATTTTCAATCACGCATCATATATCTAACACAAGTACACATTCAGGTAGGCTATACTCATTTTCTTAACCAAATCATACTTCAATACACATTTCACGCACATCAACACGATCATGCATCACAGTATACGTCCTAGACACACAAACATAGTTGTTTTACAAAATCACACACACCCATACATACAATTCATAACATACTTGACTTAAAAGGACATTATACCAAGAATACATATATATATTCAGCAGTCATTCAAAAACTCATGCATTGTTACTAGAACATTGATCACAAGAGAACTATCTAGAAGGAATTGTAGGAGTCGATATTAAGGACTCACCTTATACTCACCTATTGAAGTTTGAAGCTCCAAACTTAGACATCCTTCTCAACTAAGCAGCAACAACTACTTGAAGAACACATATTCACCATTAATGCCCATTTACATACATATTGCTAATATCTCAATCATAGATAACCCCCATGCAAGATCTTGTATTCATAACTTACTGTTCACATAACTTTTAGCAATCTACTCTTTCAAAAACTTACATGCAGAGCTATAATACTTATCAAGAAGTGGGACAACCACTGATTAAATCAAAACTCTTAACTTCTAATTTAATGAAGAAGAGATACAATTAGATTTAGGAAAAGAATCATAGAGTAATTTTGAAGAATGAAGAATCTTTCTCAGAACCCTTCTCACAAACATATATATAACCCACTTCTACGTAGTGGAACTTAACAAGTGCCATAAAATTTAGAATTTGTCCTTCTTAATGGCTTACAAATTTCGGAAGAAACATAAATAAGAATCTTGCATAGTGGATATTAAACCAGTCAATCCAGTTGGTTCCTAACTAGATCACTTTATAACCCAACTAGCACAGTTGTCAAACAAACTAGGCGTACTATACATTTGCTAGTAACTCATACCATAATTACCTTTTTGCTTACACATTCGTTTCCCGTAAATAGCATAATGGCCTGAAATAAAATCTTCACTGTCTTACATGACGATTATTATATGCCTACTCATATTCGCCAAAAGAAGCAAATGGGTGGATTACACTTCTCAAAACAAATAATTTCACTACTACACATCCTATTCTTAGATCCACCAAACATGGGATGAGACAAAAGAATTCATGCCTTGGTCCATATTCAACTGCACCAATTGTTGATACAATGATAATTGAACGAATGGGGTGAAATTTCTTAAAGTTAATTCAACCACGTTGCCAATTTTCAGGTTTGGAAGATCAATTGAATTGCAAAAAATTTTTGGATGAGATTTAGGCAATTCTGGGCTAAGATATCTGTATAGCATTTGAAGATCTATCTTTTATCTTCGAAACGCACTTTGTATTACTTGATTTTAAGTTCGGAAGCTCAAGTTATGACCATTTTATTGAATACTACATGACCAAAATTTTTAAACGGAATTATTACAGGAATTACGAGTTTCAGACTTTAATTCAAGTTTAAATCATATTGGGTTCAAGTTTAAGGCCTAATTTTGATTATATATGAGCTCAATATTGTATCTATTAGGTCTTATTATTTTATTATTTGTTTATTTTGAATTTTAGGATGTTTTTAAGTATTTAAAGTTGTATAAGAGTTTTATGTTTCTTAGTCAACAAGAAAGTTTAGTTCTAGTAAAACTACATATTTAGATTAATTAGAGTTTCATTATACTTGAGAATTTTATTTGGATGTAATTAGCTAGCCTATATAAAGGTCTCTTCAATATTCATTAAAGGCATTGATGATTCATTCATTAATAAAATTTTCAACTCTTGGAGTTAATTTCTTTTGTGCCAGATTGTTTCTTGTAATTTTTAGAAATAGTTTTTCTTCTTGATTTCCTTCAAGAAGTCATGGGAATCCATCCTTCATTCTTCAGTTTTTCCAAGGATTAGTTCTTGGAGGGTTGACTAGAGTCATTAATTGAATTTGTAGGGCTTATATCTCAAAGGGTTCAATTAAACAAAACAACCATGAAAGTGAAGAAAATAAACATAAACATGCTCAAAGTAAAGAAAATAAACATAAATATGGAAAACAAAGCAACCATGAATTAATGCTTGAGAAAAAATATAAAAGTTGATATTTTTATGCAAGAAAACTTAAATAGCATGAAACCAAAAGTATTTAACAAGGAAATCCAAAGCAAGAAACATAAAAGGAACAAACTTTAATAGTTTAAAGTAAAATAAATTGAAATCATTGAACTAAAACTCAAAGAGTTTTGAAAGTAAGGTATAGGGAATGGAAATATAAATACACCTTAGCTATACTAATAACTAACTTAACTAACACTAAGAACAATAAGTAAATGCATAAAAATAAACTCTAATATAAGGTAAATAAGAGAAAAATAAAAACCCTAAAAGAGTGCAGAGAAAAACTAAAGAAAACCTAGAGAAAACTAAACCTAAACTTAATCTAATGCAACACCCCTAACCCATATCCGTCACTGGAATAGGGTTACGGAGCATTACCAGAGTTTACAGAACAAATATAATTAATTCATGTCATTTACTATTCATATCCAAATCCAATTATATTCAATCGCATTGTCCCTTAAATGTACCATCGAGGCCTAATTTATGCATTAGAAACAAGTCGGGACTAAATTGATAACTCAGGAAATTTTTCGAGAAACTTTAAAAAATTTCCTAAATGCAGGGGACACACACCCGTGTGGGTAGGTCGTGTGGCTCACATGGTCAAGTGACACGCTCGTGTCTTAAGGCGTGTGGGCATTCGATGTGGGGCACACGGCCGTGTCCTAGCCCATGTCCTTACCTGTGTAACTCTCTGACTTGGATCACACGGCCAGCCACATTCCCGTGTGCTAGACTGTGTGGACAATTTAATTTTCAAAAATTAGGTGCAAGGGTTACACGACCAGGACACATGCTCGCGTCTCTACCCGTGTGCTCAATTCTGAGCATTCTGTTCTCTAATTTTAAGATGCAGGGGACATACGGCCAAACCACATGTCATGCATATGGTCGTGTATTACACACGGTTGAGACACATACCCGTGTGGACAGAATAAGGCCATTTTCCAAGCCTTATTTCTTACCCTTTTTATCTTGAACCTACATCAACACTTCAATATATTCACCAACCAATTCAAGGCATATAAATCAATCTAATGATCAAGTTTTATGCATGACACATTTACTCATGCTTTCAAGTATCATCTTTATATTAAAATTATATACTTATTCAAACTTAATTTTATGTAATTATTAAACCAAACACATTCATATACTAAATATAATAAACCTCATGCATATGTATGCATTAAATTTACTATCACTAGCCATTCCAATGGCGAGTTACAACCAAAAAATTTACATACTCTCATTTATTATCATTAGCCTATACATGCCATTGCACAAAGGTAAGATTCCTATTTATACCAAAACGAGTTGAAGGATAGTGTGATGATGCTTCCACCAATCTCCAACCTTTTACGAGCTTTCGGGTACTATGAAACAGGAAAGAAAACCAATCATGTTCATTTAAAATAAGCATATCTATAATATGCATCCCAAGAAATTTGACAATTTGCCTATACACATATAATCTCAAGAAACTTGTTAATCATGTATTACATGTAAACATCAAGAATCAAAGATGAGCTCATCATGTAATAACTTTCATATACATATGCTTTTTCATATCATATTTCTATATAACATGTGTATTTCCATAACAAATCATCTAAAACTCAGTTTAACAATATTAAAACTTTACCCGTTGAATTTATTTGAAATATTGATGGATACATAAGTAGTACAGTCAAAGTGTACAAAACTGTAAATCTATCAATTTGTATTCAGGGGTACCCAGTTAGGGTACATAATTAGGAAGCACTCTCTCCAGCCATGTAACAGGATACCCATGTGAGCCATGTATCAGGAAACTTATCTGGGCTAAACAGGAAACTCATAGGAGTTTTAATCAGGAAGCTCATTGAGCTTAATAGGTAACTCTGAAGAGTTATTATCAGGGAGCTTCGAATAGCCATTTAACAGGTAGTTCAAGCGAGCTAAACAGGAAGCTCATAAAGAGTTTCGTTTGTGTCCGCAATATATGCAAGATCACAATTGATCATATAACAGGACGCTCACAAAGAGCTACGGTAGTTCGCAACACATGCAAGATCACTACCGACCAGGATGCTCGCAAGAACCATATAACAAAAATGCTCAAGAAGGCTTTTAACAGGATGCTCGTCTGAGCTATAATGTCCGCAACATATGCAGGACTATAATCAATACAGGAAAATACTATATCCATTGCATTTCATTATTCAAACGGGACTTATCATTTATCAAGCAATATCAAGCATGTGATTAATTTCATACACTAAACATTTATACAATTCATACAAATATAACATTCAATTCAAACATATTAATATACATAATTAAGATACATAAACTTACCCCGACACTTGTTCGTGTGTGAAAATCTACTAATCCAACACCTTTTCTTTTTCACAATCTAATTCTTTATTTGATCTTTTCAGATCTATATAAATGAATTTAGCCTCAATTTAATTCACTTTATACTCAATTGAATTCAATTTACATCTTAGGTAAAATTACTATTTTGCCCCTACACTTTTCATAAATGACAATTTTTCCCTAAGCTCTAAAATTAAAATTCATGCAATTTAATTATTATTTCAAGCCTAATCGAATTTTACATGTTACAATAACAGACCATGAATTTCAAAAAAATTAGAAATTTTCCATGGGTTTTACCCTTTTTTTCAATTTAGTCCCTAAATCACAAATTCATCAAAATTCTCTTTGTAAAAGTTGTTTATCTATCAACAACCTTTCATTTTCTACCATAAATTTCAAATTTTCAGCATTTACATCCATGTAAAAATTTCTATACTTTATTATCTTTACAAATTAATCCCCAAAATAGATAGATCAAGCTATTCTGATATCGAAAATATAAAAATTACTAAAAACGGGATAAGAATGCTTACCCTATTAAGCCAAGAAAGCTTGCTTGAATGTTTTTCTCTTTAAAGCTTGCTTGAATGTTTTTCTCTTTCCTAGGGTTTCCATGTATTTTGGGGAAGAAGATGATAATAATAATATGTTATTTCTATTTAATTTAATTATCATCCATTAAATTTTCAACACTCCAATTTAGTCCTTTTCTTTTTCTAATTTTTCATGGATGATTCACCAAAAATATCTGCTAACTTTTTCTTAATGGTCTAATTACCATATAAGGACCTCAAGTTTTGAATTCCATAGCTAATTAATCCTTATAGTTACTAGCATTCAACTTTTGCATTTTAAGAAATTTAGTCCTTTCCACAATTAAACATGAAATCAGTAAAATTTTCTTAATGAAATTTTCATACGTCATTTCTATCATAATGCAATTCATGCAATAATATTAAAATAAATTTTCTTTCTGACTCGAATTTGTGGTCCCGAAACCACTGTTCCTATTTCACAAAAAATGGGTTGTTACATCTAATGTGTGTGTCTCTCCCCTTTTGCAATTTTAGTCTATTTTGAAGTGTATCCTGATTAATTTTCATTGCAAAAAATTCCCTACATGGGCCTTGTGTGATTGGTGGACCAGGTAGACAAAGATTGCCCTTTTTGTCTAAGTTTGTCCCTTTCATGAAGGTGATGTTGCGATACCCAAAATAAGATATAGCGATATCTCGGGCAGCATTGAAACTTGGGGTCCTCCTTGGAGGGTGGATATCGCGATACCACTGAAGGGGATATTTGGTCTTCTATACTATCGGAGGTATCGCGATTCCAAGGGTTGGATATTGCGATACCTTGCCCTAGGTGCAGTTTCACTCGTTTTTGACCTCCGATACTTCCTTACATCACTCAAAAATACGTTAGGCCTCCCAATGGCATTATTGACCAATTGGGTCACAAAATAGATAAAAATGAGACATTTTCACTTATTAATCGAAAATATAAAAATAACGAAAAACTACACTAAAGACGCTATTTTGCTCGAGAAAAAGCTCCTTAAGTACGTTAGAAAAGCCAAATTTGCCATATCAATTTGTGGCAAATCAATCTTCCACCCAATCAGGGAGTCTCATGTTTAGTTACATCATGTCACCGGCAATCTCAAGACAAGGTTTCCTATCATGTACAACTCTAACATTCCCTTTGCTGAGGTGGCAAGAGGTTATTACACCTTGTGGTCCCTAGTTGGTTCCCTCTTGAAGAGGGTGCAACCACTAATAGCAGGTGGCGTAAGAGGGCTCCTCGCTATCAACGGACGGCTTAGGATGGATGATCTTCCCTTGAGTGATACGAAGCAAGCATGTGGTTGGTTCTTGAATAACAATTTGGACATGATAAGACCGGAGGCCATCGGTGGGAGCCTTTTTGGCTGCTTCTCATAGTGCAACATGTCCAAGACGGGGTAGGGACACAAAGTTAAAGGAAAAACTTCAAATTTATTCAAATCTTCCTAATTTAACTAGCCAAACTTTCATTATATAGGCACTTACATAATAAAGTTTAGCACTAACAATTTAATATATGGTCAAATTATATTAATAATTGAACAAGAAATTAAAATTTTCTAAAACTAATTACATATTTATTTTACAAATCTTATGTAACTAAAATTCTAATTAAATGGATAAATAAATATATGATCTCTTAAATAAACTTTGATGTAATATAAAACTCTACAATCTATAAAAAAAATAACTAAACCTAAAAATCTTTAGATCCTATAAAAAAAATTGGCAACAAATTGACCGATATTCCAAACCCTCCTAAATTTGTTGTTTCATTTAGGTTAAGAAGCACCACATTTTTAAATTCCACTAAATACATTTTTGCAAAAAAAAAAATTCCAGTTAATTGAAAGATATTTGATAGAAGGAACATGCCTTGAATTCATGTACTTTTAGATTGAAAGGAAGATGTTGTGAATTCATACACTTAACTCTTTATCAAAATGCCACTATATTCAAAAAACATCAAATGCCGCAATAAAATGACTATATGTTCAATTAGTTGTAGTATGTATTCGTTATGTGACACTAGCCAAAATTTCAAGACTGTCAGTATTATTAGGTTATCACATAGGATTTTTTTTTAATCATGGGTTTCAATTTTATAAAAAAATATTAAAAAATCTATTACAAGTGTATTTATGTAAAATTTATGTTTTTTATAATATAGAATAATAAATAATAAAATGTTTAATTTGAATCTAATAAAATGTGCATATTAAAACTAAAATATAAATATTATATAAAAATAAAATTTAGTGATAAAATTTATATTTTATTGATATGAATTCAAATCTAACTGTATAATATATATATTAAATTTTTGAATAATTAATTATATATTTTGTTTCTCATAATTAAAATATAAATCATATTCATAATATTACAAATTTATTATCTTTTAAAAGTTTAGGTACGTTTGTAAAGTTGTTTATATATTTTCAAAAATTATGATGCTAAAAATAAAAATTAGAAAAAAAATTGTAAAATTGTAAAGAGATTCTTTTAAAATTATATTTTTGAAGATAATTGCGTTAATTAATTGGGTAACTATAATGTTCACAAAACGAAGGTTAGTATACAACATGAATATAATTAACAACATTTATTTCAAGTTTAAAAAGAAATTTCAAGCATAAGCAAGGTTTTGCCTTTCTTTGCCTGAAAAAAAAAGGAAAAAAAAAACCCTCAAATAATTCCCTGTCAAAACCCTTTCTGGGTTCAAAACCATATCATATAAGACTGCTAACTTCCTAGTTCTATTCATCATAATCTGTGGTTCTTCTGAATCAAAAACCTGTTACCTGCATTGTCTTAAGATGGTTATATAACAAAGTGCTTTTCCTTGTCTGTCCCAAATGAAACAGAACGTTTCGGCTGCCAATACAACATTTGCATCACCTGTTGTGTCCCCTTAAAACCCACATTTTAGGTGGAACAACAAGCATTCTTGGTTCCATTATCTTGCAGATTGGAGACTTTAATGGTGGTTCCATGAGGAACACCAGTGGTGGAACCCGCTTCTTGTGCTGCCAACGCTTTTTTTCTTATTATCTGATAAATATCCAACAAGATTGTCTGAAATGCCTTCTCGACATTGAAAGCTTCTAGTGCGGATGTTTCGAGGAATGAAAGACCTTCTTTCTCGGCCAAGCCTTCAGCATCTTCCGTTGAGACCGCTCGAAGATGGTTGAGATCGGACTTATTTCCGGCCATCATAATGACGATGTTTGAATCAGCATGGTCTCTTAGTTCACGTAACCATCTTAGGACATTGTCGAAGGTTTGCCTTTTAGTTATATCGTAAACCAACAATGCCCCAACTGCACCTCTATAGTAAGCACTTGTAATGGCTCGATACCTCTCTTGACCAGCCGTATCCCATATTTGGGCCTTAATTGTCTTCCCTTCTACCTGAAATGCAACCAACATGTCTTAAGCTTAATCTTCATTTTATTTGAATTATTCATATCCAACATCAATATCCGAAGAAAGTAAAAAGGCTGAGAAGGCCTCGCTACCTCCAAATTCTTCAAAATTTGATTTTAACCCCTAAAATAATTATATAAAATACGACAAATTATGTTTGGACTCAAATTTTTCTAATTTGACTTTCTTTGTGATTTACCCACTAAAGTTTTTCTTTCATATACTTTTTTTTTGATTTTACTATTTATATTCTTAATTCATGATCAACCTTTTTAATAATGTCACTTTCAAAGTTTAAACCTTTTGTCCTTAAAAATGTAATATGCCTAACATCAAATATATTATTTTATAGAATTTACAATTTTATTGGATAAATTTCGTAACTTACTTTCTTTTTTTTTTGGTTTAAATCTCATTAATTTTAATATTTTAATATCTTTAACACCTTTCCAATCAATTAAATAAATATATTATTAATTTTGAAAACAAATATATTATTATTTTTCATTCTATATTCCTAACAGCAAAAGGTTAAAATCATTATAGTTTCTAATACAAATTGTACATTTTAATTTTCTAATGCGTCTAACTTTATATATGCACCATGATTTAATAATAAAAGTTTATTTCGTATAAAATTTTTATATAGACACCATTACTTACTAGAAATCTTATTATATACATATGTCGGTGGAAATAATGTATTTGAAACTCAGACATATATTTAATAATAAATATAATAAATAATAAAAAGTATAATTTGAAATTAATTTATAACAATATATAAAATATATACGATATTAAAATGAAAAAGAATAGATTAAATTGTGAGCAAAACGAAATTTAAATATAAAAATATATAAAATTAAGAATACTAAATTAATACAATTGTTTATCATTGTTCTATCATCAATTCTATGTTGGTGTCGAGTTAATTTGTGAGACTAATTCAATCAACATCATTAATAAAAAAACTCTATCACATGGGTATACATATCGAAACGACATATTTAGAACATGTATTTTTGTTTAAAAATAGTTACCATAAATTAAAATATACATTTGATGGAGGTAATAAAATGTACGTAATAAAATTAAAATGTATAAATTTCTCAAAATAAAACTTTGGTTGATTGGTAAATATAAAATTTTGCTAATCCAATAGACATGGGTTCAAATCATGGTATTCATATTTTTATTTATTTTTTTAGAGGAAAAAGACTAAAGTACCATTATATAATATAATTTATTTTTAATGCGAACTGTGAAGGAATATTAAAATATTTTCCTTAATTGAATTGGGACACGATTGATGGGTGACACTAGCTCAGTAAATAGATTTATAAATAGTATGTATAAATATACAATTGATGATGGTAATATATTGTACATATTAAAATAAAAACGTAAAAAATATATTAAAAGTTAAAGGATTAAATTTATTATTATGTTTTATATAAAAGAAACATCAAAATAAACATTTAATGGCACAATTGTGACAGAAAATTAGACTAATTTATTAGATGCAGAAGGATTAATTTGCCCATTGTTTGTCAATTTTTAAGCAAAAATGCAATCTATAATATAGAAATTGTTGTGATACTTTTACTCAGAAAAGATAGATTATGTATATATCATATGTATATAGTATACAGAAAGCTAACCTGAAGAGTCCTAGTTGCAAATTCGACACCAATGGTGGATTTCGATTCCAAAAAAAACTCATTTCTCGTAAATCTTGAAAGAATATTTGATTTTCCTACACTCGAATCTCCGATCAATACAATCTTAAATAAATAGTCATATTCATGATCCACTTTATATGCCATTAATAAGTGTGTTTTACCCTATCCAAAACCTGTTAATCAAATAATAAATTGGCTTAACAAATTGTTGCCCGGAATTTCTTCATATCCAAGAAATCAGAAAACCAAATTATAAGAACATATTTATTTCCAATGGAAATGTAGAGTAAACCAAATGCGTTACGGTTTTTTATTTTCTTGAGAAACAAACATGGTTGTGAAAGAAGAGAAGAAACTAACCATTAATTGATGATGGGTTAATATCTGATTACTGATAGAAAATGGAGATTACCGAAACTCAGAGATTTGGTGTTTGTTTTGAGAGAATTTCCTGAAGAGAAGGAGAGGAGAGAGGAAAGCATTCCATTTCTATAATCAAAGAGAGAAAACAGAAGTAACGTACAAAAAGGCACTTAAAACGGTGTTTAAGTAGGATCTATCCAATTAAATTCGGTCATTAATTAGTACTCCACTCATTAATTTTATAATTGAATTTTCTAAAATACAAGAGTAAGATGCTAGGGAGTAACTGTTTTCCTTATGTAGACTCTTTCTCGATAAGGTCTTTAATTGCCCAGGTTTCTACAATTAAAGATGATCGTGGATTTGGATTCGTGACATTTTGCGGTTAAAGATCATTATTGTCTTTATGCTGCAGCTGCCTATCTTAACCCTTTTTTTTTTTTACATAATTCTTTATTTCACCTAAATTATTTCAACATTTTCTTTAATTTTTTTTGTCTCTTTTAAGTGCTTCAATTTATATTGTTTATCAAATCATCCCAAAATAAATGAAAAAAATTAATATTAATTAACTTTGATGATGTGACATACATGCGAATTGTCATGTGTATTATATGTTAGCAATTAATTATTTTTTTAAATATAAAAATGTTTTTTTTTTATAATTTTTATAATTTTAAAGTATTTTTTATTTTTAAAATTTTTTAAAAAGTTAATAAATTGCTTGCGTGATATCCACGTGACAATCTAATGTACGTTACGTCAACAAAGGTAACAAACATTAACTTTTCCATTCATTTTGAGGTGAGTTGACAAACAACACAAGTTTAAGGGCTAATTTGATAGTGATTAATTTTTCATGAAGGAAGATATAATGACTACCATTAGATAAAATAGGATCATATGAGGGAACGAACATATCCCAAAAAAATTAAGGATATACTATGATGGTAACACACTTACAAAGTCATTGGGTGAGAAGTTGATTAGCAGTTTCGTGATAGTATATAATAATGGAGAGTTCAATCATGATATTTTAGTGGAATAACTTCGTGACTAAATAATATTGTAATGAATATCCTATTAGGGTAATACAATTACAAAGTCATTGGATGAGAAGTTGATAAGCAGTTTTGTGATAGGATATAATAATGGAGAGCTCAATCATGATACTTTAGTGAAATGACTTCACACTAAATAATGTTGTAATGAATAGGCAGAAAGTCAAAACTTAATTACAAATTATTTGAGCCTTAATATATATGTTCAACCAATCCTTCTATTAGCTCGAGATAACCAGAAACAAATTGCATGTAGAAGCAATAAAAAGAAATGAATGAAAACAATAAAGTAAGAAAACTAGATCTCATGTATCACTTTCCGCAGTGAATGCGTTTTCTCGCTAAGTATAGAAGATAACTTAGAAATTAATTTAAATTCTTTGAATTATTATTTAATTAACTGTAATTAGATAATTGAAGTTGGAAGAATGAATTAAATTAATCAATCATTATGGATTTATTGAATAAGACATTAAATATTTTTTTCTCGTAGATTCTATTACAATAAAGTTGTTATGACCTTAATAAAATTAGAAATCAATTGAGAAAATAATTTAATTTAATAGAGAAATTAATTTAGTTAATTTAATTAATTGATTAAATAGATAATATTTGGGAAATAGAAATTTAATATTGGATTAGATAAATTACAAGTTTTAGATAAAAGTCCAGGAAACACGCAAAATTGGTCCAATACATGAAAGGCCTGATAGGGCCAAATAATAGGCAAGAGGCAGCAACCCTAGTATATCTCTAAGGGTGCCACCACCTATCATTTCTACTTAGAGTAGAAGTTGTATTTTCTATTTAAATATTATTATTTAATCAAGCCTTGTTCGAACAAAACTCTGGTATTATTTCTTTATAAATAGGAACTATGTGTTAAGTCATTTACCACACTTCACATATGTCGTTATTTTTTCAAAAAATAGTGGTAATTTATTTTGAAGAATAAATTTCATTTTTTGAGAAAAACGCATAGTTTCTGGTTAGAGAGAGAATTGACTTTTCTATTGAAAGTAAAATAAAAGTTTTCAATCTATGATTTGGTTCATGTTGTTCGAACCCACACTCGAGGCAATTCATGGTTCAAGAATAGTGAAGAAGGTCATTCGGTAGAAAGTCGAGGCCGACTTTAAATTGCATTGTATAGAGCATATGTATATTTCAGTTAAGTTTATTCCTATAAATATCACAATGGCTCAATTTTAAATTTCAAAGAAAAAAATTTAACTTTCGTTATGCCTATTGACACTATTTTCTAAACTAGTTTTTTCAACAATTGGTATCAGAGTCATGTTGTGTTATGTTTATAATATAAGCGAATACTGAATTTTCTCTCTTTCTCTCATTGTTTGATTAAATTGAGATAAGATGTGTCATTCTTTAAGTTATATTCATGTTAGAAAAATGATGTATGTGTATGGATGTATGATTTATTTTATATGATATTTTATAAAGTAATTTTGTCAAAGGTTTTGATTATTTGGAATTAGACCGATTGTGTTTTAGGTTTTTCATAAATTTTAGGTTTGTAATTAGATTGTGTACTATCATCTCTACACAAGTTTTATTATAATTATTTATTTGTTGTAAAATTAGAAAATTCAGGTGAATAGGGATCGTACTAGGAACTTTTGTAACTTAAAAATTCGATGAACAAGAGAAACGAGGCGATTGGCAACGTGACTGAAACTGAATGAGACGATACGAACCCAACAATGTTGGATCTAGTGCCCTAAGTGTAGTATTTTTTTTATCTATATACATTTGTATTTTTTAAGAAAATTGGTTTAATAAAAATATTCATTAATTACATTAATGCAATTTGTATGTTGCCTTTAATGTTAAGCACACAAAGAAAAATGAAAGAAAATATTGGCTTACTGGTTATCTAATGTTTAACTAATACTAAGTGGTATTACGTGGTCTGATCGTAATACAGAAAGACAACTTGGATTAGTAGTTGAACCTAAACATATCCTTAGTCTAGTAAAAAATGAGCAAATAGATTGAAAGCCTAATGTGTCGTCTATCAAGTCCAATTGGGGAGATATTTTGTCTTGAACATCAAAGCTGATATGATCTCGCCTCGGTGACTTCATTCGAGTCGTTTATTTGCCCGATCGTAAAAATGGAGAAGTTTCATTCAATTCAGAGTTTAAGGGAATTTAGATAAATGTAGGCTTAAATGGAAGGTTTTCAAAGAGTTTTAAGATAGATTAAAGATAGGTTCGGCTAGATGTTGAAACAAAGTAAACCAAGGGTGATAATTGTAATGGTTAAGTGAAAAGATGATGAAGATTCGGCTAACAAGGAAATAAAGTAATTAAGTTGATAGTTGTGGATAGAATGGAAATAGGGTTTAAGGGTCAAGAATGAACCAAAACTATGAGTGAGTATTGACCCGAGACTTATAAGACACTTAACTTGGACTGATGATGTAGATAGGACCTTGACCCGCTATCTAGGAAGATAGGAACCAAAAGTATCAATGGGGTGAATGCCACACTCGGAATTGAGTGATAAGTTCAAAAAGAAACAAGGTAGACGCCACTAGCGATGCTAGATAAGTCAGCTTAAGTCTTAAATGAAATAGGAGAGTTGAATAACTCACAAATGTTATAAACATTCATCAAATGAGCAAAAAGTCTTCTAACCGAAATCATGTCTTCTTACAATCTATTTATAGGCACTATTATGACTATTCAAATGCCTATTTGTGACCTTTCACTTCCAGCAATTAACTAAGGTTTTTAACAAGCTTTAATTTCATTTTTAAGTCATGTAAAGAAGCCAATAGTCATGTCTCTTCACTTGATTCTGGTGTAGATGAAAATGCATGTCTCTTCAAATTTACTGTTGACTTAATGAACCCTTAATGTGCTGTTTGGTGTCCCTTCATCTCCCTTAAACTGAATGTCAAAAGACTTGTACATTCATCTCTTTAATTGGCACCATAACTAGCTTTGAGTGCATGAAACTGATCAGACTTGAAAAGTCACTCTTGGTCCATTTGAATAGCCACCATAATGAGCTTTGAGTGCTTCAATATCCACCAAAAACGTTCCCTTTAAGCACCAAAAATTTAAGTGACCAAATGCATACCCTTTTATGCCAAAACTGAACAGCCAATTGAATGTGACAGCATTTGATTCTTCTTGACAAACGAACAACCCTATTATAGCTTTAAAATATGTGTCCAGCCTTTTAAACTTTCCTACAACAAACTAATAAACACACAATTAATTTATTTAAGAAAAAATTAAACACACTATAACTTATGCATTAAAAAGTAACAGCCAAATTAAATAACACTCTAATTCAAACAACTAAGATGTTTAAATGCATAATTTAATTAAGATGTAAACTAAATGAAAAGATGAGTTACTTAATGCATGACTTAATTTAATGATGCAAACTTAACTAACATGAAAGTTACATAATGCATGACTTTATTAAATGCAGAACACATATTAATGATGTGCAAACTAGGACATAATTAAAGACTCGCATTAATGATGTTAAAACTATGACATAATTAAAGACACAAACTAAAATAACTAAAAATAAATGAATCAAAGTCCTTATTTTCCAGTAGCCAAATTAACAAATTGAAATTAAAAGCTTCATTTTGCACTTGGGCCCCTTGTGCTTGGGCCAATTCCGATGTCGTCGAATTGTATCTTGACATGATGCGGCCTGGGCCATATCAAAAGCGAATGACTCCCAGAAGCTTGACTGCCTGTGAACGTGCTAACATCTAGAGTGTAATTCCTGCAACCAAATATTAAAGTTAGGTGGTTCCGCAAGTATACGGGTTAGGTTGTAATATAGTTTTTACAACAAAGTCTGAAAGTACTCCGAGGATCGTACCCAAGAGAGACGAGTACTAATTAATAATACCTTCGATGTTAATAGATCTAATTAGTATTTTAATTAAATTATATTACGATAAGACATAAAGTGAAGAAAAACTATTTTGTAAGAAAATGAATAAATTGCATAAAAAGGAAAACGAAAAACTAATTTTTTGACTCAATCAATTCTAAGGATGGAAGACAAACTCGCTTCGATGGTCACAACTAATTCCTATTTTGGGTTCTAATCAATTAACTAGTCATTAACCTAACAAGATCTCTTGATCTTCCACTAAACTAACAAGTCAGCAAGAACTACTTATCTTTCAACCTCACAGTCCAGATCGGATTGGTAAGGGGTTCACGGATAAGCAATACCAATTTTGGGCTCATTCCCACCTAAATGACTTCTTAGGGTTGTTAGGCCTAGGGTTTAAGTTCTTCCTATCCCAAATAGTTGATCTGCTAAGAAATTCTACATAAAAATTAATTACTTCCACATCCACTCACTAATCCTCCATAATACATGGATCTCATAAACAACATAAACTTGATAAAAGAAATAAACATGAAAAATAAATAAAGAGTAAGAGTTTAAGAGAAATCTTAATTTGTATTGAATATTGAAAGTGCAGAAGTCTACAATAGTTTTACGAATCCACAAGTCAGATTCTCTAAAGAACAAAAATGAAAATAAAACTGAATTACAAATAGAAATCTTAAGTACAAAAGACTAAAAAGTGAAAACTAAATGAAAGTTGCAACCTAAACTAGAATAAAAGTTTAAAGCTACAGAAAAGATGTTTATGAAGTGTTTAATGAAGCCTATTTATAGAATTAGGGTTGGTCGTCGTCCATTGACCTAAATTAGATAAAGTTTCCTTGTTAAAGTTTTTTGGATGGACCAAAACACCTTCAGATAATTAATTCTCCACATCGATAGTAGTTTACAAGCTCAGGTTTGCCTTCAAGGCTATATCATGACACCCTCTTGCTATGTGGTGAAACTGAAGGCAGATTACTGATACGTGATATTCGTGATAGGTTTTAAAAATTTATAATTAAGCATTCTTGAAACTAACTATTATCACGATGAAGGCGAGTGTACCTATCGAACAGTAGTATAGCTTTAGCAAGATCGGATTGTCGAACCTAAAGGAACCAAGAGTACTAATAATTAATTTCCTTTTATTATCTAGCCTAAAATTTAAGGGATTTATTTATCTAAACTAATTAACTAAACTAAGAGTGCACAGAGATAAATTGGGGAAGAGCTTTTGGGAAAATTCGATTGATTAAGACAATACCCAAGAAAAAATCCACCTAGACTTCACTTGTTATTTGACTCTGAATCAAACGATTTATTCATTTGACTTGATCCGTAAAAATCCCTAAGTTATATTATTATCTCTCTCAAGACTAATAACGTCTAACCCTAGGTTAATTAATTGAAATCTCTTTCTAATTAACACCTAGTGTTGCATTAACTCGATCTATTGATTCCCTTATTAGGTTTCACCATAATCTGAAAAAATCTTATTACCCTATCTCTAGGCGTGTAATCAACTCCGCTTAATTATGACAAATTTACTCTTAGACAAGGTCTATTCCTCCTCTGAATAAGAGCATTAACTCGAATCAATATCTTGGAATATTAAAATGAGAATTAAGAACACATAATTAAGAACAAATCAAATATTTATCATATAATTCAGATAATAATAACAAGATCCATCTTAGGTTTCATTCCCCTTAGGTATTTAGAGGGTTTAGTTCATAATTATAGAAGAAAACATCTCAAAAGAATAATGAATACAAAACATAAAGAAAACCCAAAACCCCTGAATGGAAATTGAAGGGACATCTTCAGTTTTGATGACGAATCCAGCTTCTGAGATGGACCAATCGGCTTCCCTTGAGTAATTCCTTACCTCCTACTCTGCGTCCCCCTTCCTAAGTACCTCCACAGGTGTTTAAATAGGCTTTAGAATGCCTAAGAGCCGTCAAAATTGGCCTTTTCTGAAAAGCGTTATACTTGGGCTCAGCAGGGACACGCCCGTGTGCGATTACTCCAGCCTGTGGTCAAGGATGTTGAATAGGCACGGGCGTGCAGTCTACCCGTGTAAGTCATGCTTCAATCCTGCCAAAGGGACATGGCCGTGTGGCACGTCCGTGAGGAAGTCCAGGCCGTGTTGATTTTCCAAGTGGGTCCATTTTCTCCGTTTTCGGCCCTTTTCTCACTCTTTTTACTCTCCTATGCTCAGCTAAGTATAAAACGTGAAATTAAAGGATTAGGAGCATCGAATTCACCAAATCTAAGGAGAAACCATCCATAAATGTGCTAAGCATGGGATAAAAATATGTATAAATTACAGTTTATCAAATACCCTCACACTTAAGCGTTCGCTTGTCCTCAAGCAAAATCCTCAACTCAAAATAAAAATAAATTCTTCTCAATTTCTAATCCCTATCAATAATATCTCAAAATAATCCATAAGTATTTATACATTGAAAATTCAACTAAAAGTACATCAAAGTTTCAAACATTCCAAGTTGAGCATTTTATCACGAAAAATAGGTGTCTCCCATCATCTAAGTAATTACCTTTGATCAAAATATCATAGAGTTTAACATCCTCATTAAAGATTCACTCAAATCACTCAAGGTGTTTAAGGACATCAATTAAATCACTCATTAGTTAATATGAAAAGTTATTACCATAGGCTCGCTTGAAAATCAACTCTCCACCACTATATATTGAGATGATGCATCAATCAAAAAGGTTTTTAGAGGGTTGTAACGAGGCTTTGGTTAGGGGGTGTGGTCACAAGCTGAAAGAAAAGGTTAGAATCGAGATTGAATTGAAGAAATCACCTAACTAGAAAAATAACTAGTCATCAATTGAATACAATTGAGCTTCTTCTCAGAATATGAAATTAACACTCAAGCTCAAAAACGACGAATTACTACTAATATGTATTGAAATTTTTTTCTATTTTTTTTAAGAACAAGTTAAATACATAGAAGAGCAAAACATAGCTAAGAAATTAGTTAAAATCAAATTTTGACAAAAATAGGGATCAAATTAGGGGATTTCAACAATAATGGGTTATGAGTTAATATTGAGGGTGAATCAATTAATGGTTTGTTAGGCTCAAAGGGTTCACTAAGGGTTAATTATGAAGGTAGGCATTTGTGGAGTGAGCGGGTTAAACCTAAGTGCCTTTATCATCTTGACATATCAACTCAAATGGTGTGGTCTTGACATGCATAATCAAGCAAGTTCTAGAATAACAAATCAAAACTAATGCACTCATAATAAAGGTGAGCATGAAAGAAATAAAATATGCTCTAAAGGCTCAAGATCTCACAAAAATTATGGCTTTTTGATGTCCAAACTTGTGAATTTCAACTCAAGATAATACTTAAACTTAGGGAAACAACCTAAAAGTTTTTTAATTCTTCAAAAATCAACTTATCATGCTTGATTCCCTAATGTCTTAAAGTTTAAACAATTAATGCATAAATGCCTATGTTTTAGTTCAAGACATATCAATAAAAATTATAAATTAATTAAAATTCATTCTAATAGTGATATGAGTAATTCACGTGAGAATAAGACAAAATTTAGGGATTTCTAATGATGATATAAAAGACCCCCCACACTTAAGATGTACATTGCCCTCAATGTACAAAGATAAATATAGTGAAAAATAAAGATAAATAATCATAAGATAGGGAGAGGGGTGAAACTTCCTGAATGATGAATGAACTCCTTGAATTGGAGTTATGGAAAATAATCGACTAAGGCTGAGAGTGGAGGAGGATACTCTGGTGGTGGTAGAGGTTCATTAGTCCATAAGCCCTGCGCCAAAAGAATATTATATCTGGTGATAGCTATGGTCGTGGTCGAGCAGGACATGGCAGTCGTGGAGACCCTTTGCCAGTGGAGTTTTTAGTTTCTATGCGATGATGAGCTTTGGAGCTCTTTATAACTGTGATAGAATCAGGAACTTTTTAGGAAATATAAGGAAGCATAATTACTCATAATGAAATAGCCGAAACTATAAATTATTCAATAAAAATTATAAAAACTAAAATTAAAATAATAATAAAGGAA
Source organism: Gossypium hirsutum (assembly GCF_007990345.1). Taxonomy (NCBI): domain Eukaryota; kingdom Viridiplantae; phylum Streptophyta; class Magnoliopsida; order Malvales; family Malvaceae; genus Gossypium; species Gossypium hirsutum. Next base: position 96,189,458 of record NC_053428.1, on the reverse strand, counting down.
AATTAAATAAAAAGTACTTAAATAAGATAAATTAAGATAAAAGTGAAAACAAAAATAATAAATAAAAAGTTTTTAAACATCGTCATCGCCAGATGGTTCGCGAGGTGGTGGTGGCGATGAGATGTGAAGGTGTTGACAAATCTGATGAAGTGTAGCATCAATGTGATCAAAACGCGGAAAACACTATTCCTCAAATCGAGTAAGGCACTCAAAGATGTCAGAGTATGAAGCCGCCGCATGAACTGGACGATAGATGGGTGGTAGCTGAGATGGTGGGTCCTCATGACGTAGAGGGATATCATCAGTAATGTCCTCTGGGTCCTCCTCCTCAGTGGACTAGACGAGGCAGTATTGAAAAGGGTAGGTGCCACGTCTTTTCTTGATCATCCTCATGTTTACCATGCTCGAGATGCCCTGTGGAGGCATCTGGCCGATGAGAGTGAGGAAGGATGATTGTACCGCTGTATTAAGGAGCCCAAAGTGACATGCCAATCGAGTCACATAGGGCCTGATAGAGATGACTCCCCTTCGATGTCGTTCCGTCTGATGGCGGATGGCGAGGGCGATGAAGTAGGCGAGGTCGAAGACGTGCCCGTTCGCCATGCTCCATAAGAAATAAGCATCGTGGGTGGTGACGACGTCGGTGCTCTCTTGTCATCCCGTCAGAGTGTAAGCCAAGATGGCGTGTAGGTACCTTAAGGATGGAGGGAGAGCTGATGCCTTTGAGCCACTAGGATCATAGGTGGCCGAGGCAGGGACAAGGTCCTTCCAGCACTTTGAGGCAAAGTAGTGGATGTGGCGGTGGAGGGTGTCTAGTTCATTGTTGTCCATGAACTCCTCCGTGTACAGCCCTAGTGCAATCCCGAACTCGGGTACGCTCAATTGATGTACTAGACCACCAAGGAGGAACTGGACCGTTCTAGGATCGTCGAAGTTGGTCATGAAGGTCTGAAGATAGAACGTCGAGCAGAGTTCCAATGTGAACTCGAGATACGTCAGCTTGACGATCTCAAAGAAAAGCCCCTACGGGTCAGTTGTTAGGAGGGCTCGGGCTGCGTCAGCTAATTGAATCTGTTCAAGTGCGGCCCAGTCAATGTAGCAGCCCACACCTAGGGGTCGGGCCCGTAATGTCTGAAATAGCTCCTCTTGGGGTCCCATGGGGAACTCGAGGAAATGGTGACGGATCTCAGTGATAGGACCCGAGGATGACGCTGCTCCTTTCCTCTTCTTCGAGGTGGGGATAGCAGTCTTCTTACCACGTGAGGATGACATTGTATATCTGCATTAAAAAGTCGAAGTTCAACCAATATGTCCTAAGAATAGCATGGAAAAACAAAACTAAATAGGAATATTTCATGAGACTCACGTACTAGATGAAGTAAACAAAACTAAAACAACTAAAGCAAATATATTAAGTTATTAAAATATGACTATGAGAAAATTGCTACGGGAATATCTAATGCATGAGTGCATGTGCGTAAGCATAAAATCCATGGAAACAAGAAAAATGGATGAATGTAGTATGAAAAATGGCAATATTCTTTAATGACAAGCATGAGTATTATTATTATACTATGAATATTCATTTAAGATAGTCAAATGGATTAGAGAAATCATGAAATAGGCAAAATATTTAAAGAAAATAGAGAGAAAAGAGTAAACAAATGCAAAAGGGAAAAGCTTGGGTCGTTAGAAACAGTGTTGTAGGCGGCGCACGGGCGTGGCAGGTAGGGTGTGTGGATTGCAGTGGCTAGGGTTAGGGATTTTTGGGAGGGGGATGATAAATAGTGAGGGGTTTATATAGATTTTGGGGCACACGGCCGTAGGGCACGCCCGTATGCCCTAATTTTTTCCATGTGTTTCACGATTTTTAAATTTAGGCGCGTCTGACATTAACCCCACGCCCGTGTTCCTTGGACGTGTGGGTGCATACAGCTATGTCGCACGGTCGTGTCTTGCTTCGTTCGCTTCTCCCACTCCTGTGTATGATAGCCCACACCCTTGTTAGTTTAACAGTGTTGACCATGGGGGATGGGCACGGGCGTGCGAAATTGACAAGTTCGCCCACGGTTTCAAAACACGGGCTTGTCGCACGCCCGTGTTGGTTTGGCAGTTTTGTCCACGGCCTTATCACATGGCCGTGGCGACTTATCGCATCCTGTGTTGGGGAAAAATTTTGCCCTGTTTTCACACGGCCGTATCGCACGGCAGTGTCTCCTCCTGTGGTGTGTGCACGGCCTAAGGCACGCCTGTGTGCCTAGCCGTGTGGATGGCAAAACCCTATGTTTCAAGACTCAGTTAGTAGGTTAGATGTGAAAAACTAGAATTTAAATAAATCATTATTGTTAGTGCTCGGGTTACCTCCCGAGAAGCGCTTATTTATAGTCTAAGCTTGACTTACCTCTCTGGTGTGTGATCATGGTGGCTCGAGGAGTTTACACTCCTCATCCCTGCTATCAACTTTATCAATATAAGGTTTAAAATGAGTATTGTTTACCTTCAAAGTTTCAAATTTGGGGTAAATTACCTCGACTGTACCATATGGGAAAATACTAAGTACCGTGAGAGAAATTTCTTCATTAGGTTCAGAAGTGGTAATGCGAGGATCTATTGCATCTAGTAGTACTTTTTCTCCAACCTTAAGTTGATTTGGTGATGTATTGAGCTCGTCCTGGCTCGGTTTCAGTTTATCGGGTGTTCTCGATTTCTGTATCTGCCATTCATCTAGTTCCTCGATTTGTAGCCTTCGTTCTTCATAGATAGGTCATTTGTCGTTGCTTGAACATGGCTCATGTAGGTTCTTCAAACTTATTTCCTGCAAAGTAGGTTGCACCACATGGTCAGTTTTAGTAGAATGATTTATACAACCACCTTCAATTTTCGATGTGTTACTCGAATTATGAGCTTGAAGGGTGATTGTTTCATCTCCCACACGAAGTGTGAGTTCACCTGTACCAACATCAATTATTGTTCTAGCGGTTGCTAAAAAGGGCCTCCCTAAAATTAAAGGAACGTTACTATCCTCTTCTATGTCTAGAACAATGAAATCAACTGGGAATATAAATTTGTCAATTTTAATGAGTACATCTTCAATAATCCCCCTAGGAAATTTGATTATTTTATTGGCTAATTGAATACTCATCCTAGTTTGTTTGGGTTTCCCAAGACCTAGTTGCTTAAACATTTTGTAAGGCATAACATTAATACTAGCCCCTAAATCAGTCAAAGCATTATGAACATCTTAGCTACCAATTAAACAAGGAATCGTAAAACTCCATGGATCTTTTAATTTGTTGGCTAGCTTATTCTGTAGTATGGCTAAACAAACCACATTTAGCTCCACATGCGATGCCTCATCCATCTTCCGCTTATTTGTTAAAAGCTCTTTTAAGAATTTGACTGCGTTTCGCATTTGCGAAAGAGCTTCAATAAACAGTAAGTTAATATGTAACTTCTTTAATAATTTAAGGAATTTACCGAATTGTTCTTCTGTGAGGTCTTTCCTTGTCGTGTTTGGGTATGGCACACGAGGTTTGTATTCTTTACTTACCAATTTCTAGCCATTGTGGAACGTTTCACCCTTACTGGTACTTACCATAGTTTCTTGCCCTCGGTTCTGGTTCAGGTGCAACTAAACCTTCCTCATCTTGAATGGTAATTGCATTGATTTGCTCTCTTGGGTTAGATTCAGTGTTACTTAGTAGGCTAACTTGTGGTCGTTCAGATATCAATTTAGAGAGCTGACCTATCTGAGTTTCGAGCCCTTGGATCGATGCTTGTTGATTCTTAAGTGCTGTCTCAGTATTCTAAAAATGAGTTTCTGACACTGAGATGAATTTTGTTAGCATCTCCTTATGGTTTGGCTTTTTCTCTTGCTGGTAGGGTGCTTGTTGGAGGCCAGGAGGTGGTGGTCTCTGATTCCTTTGGCCCCCATTAGAAATTTGGGTGGTTCCTCCAACCTGCATTGTAAGTATTACTATAAGGATTATTTTGAGATTGAGGATTTTACCCATGTAATTTAACTGCTCGTTCTCCATGTTGTGGCCATAGGGTGGGTAATCTGAATTGCTTGATCCACATCCACTTGCTTCACTGCATTACTGGGTGAACCTGTGAAGAACCAAGAAAATCGTCAATTTTTTTGTACAAAAGTTCTACCTGATTAGAGAGCATGGTGACCGAATCGACGTTAAAAAGCTGGTTGTTTTCGTTGGTTTTGTCCTCATGACCTGCCACTGATAATTATTCAGTGACATCTCTTTTATAAATTCATAAGCATCCTCAGGTGTCTTATTATTGATAGTTCCACCAGCGGCTACATCAATCATCTGTCGAGTCGAAGGGTTCAGGCTATTGTGAAACGTTTGAACCTGTAGCTAAAGTGGTAACCCAAGGTGAGGGCACCTTCTCAACAGATCCTTGTGTCTCTCCCATGCATCGTAAAGTGTTTCTAAATCCATTTGTACAAAAGGGGAGATATCATTACGTAGTTTAGCTATTTTAGCCAGTGGAAAATATTTTAATAAAAACTTTTCGATCATTTGTTCCCAAGTAGTGATTGACCCTCGTGGTAACGAGTTCAACCATTGTTTAGCCTTATTCCTCAATGAAAAAGGGAATAACCGAAGGTGAATGGCCTCATCAAAAACACCATTAATTTTAAATGTATTGCAAAATTCTAAGAAAATTGCCAAGTGAGCATTGGGATCTTCATCCTGTAAACCATCAAATTGAACAAATTGCTGTATCATTTGAATTGTGTTAGGTTTTAGTTCAAAAGTATTTGCAGCAACAATAGGCCTAACTATGCTCGATTTAGTTCCTGTTAAAGAAGGTTTAGCATAATCACACATAGTACGTGGAGCAGGATTCTGATTAGCAGCAATTGCAAGAGGTAGCTGATTTTCTTGGTTTTCAGCCATCTCCTCAGTTGTGGTTGAAGTATCGTCCTCTTGCTCTTCCTCTGTGTATCTTAAGCTTCACCTTATTTCTCTTCGGTTTCTACGAACTGTGCAATTGATCTCACTATCAAACAGTAATGGTCCTGACGGGTTTCTTCTAGTCATAAACTAGAAAAACCTATCAGAAGAAAATAAATGAAGAATTAGAAAATAAAATAAAAATTTAAATTGCAATAAAAGTAAAATGGCTAAAGTAATAAAAATCGAGTGTTCCTAATATCCTAATTCCCCAGCAACGACGCTAAAAACTTGATACGTGATATTCGTGACAGATTTTAAAAATTTATAATTAAGCGTTCTTGAAACTAACTATTATCACGATGAAGGCAAGTGTACCTATCAAACAGTAGTATAGCTTTAGCAAGACCAGATTGTCGAACCCAAAGGAACCGAGAGTACTAATAATTACTTTCTTTTTATTACCTAGCCTAAAAATTAAGGGATTTGTTTATCTAAACTAATTAACTAAACTAAGAGTGCACAGAGAGAAATTGGGGAAGAGCTTTTGGGAAAATTCGATTGATTAAGACAATACCCAAGGAAAAATCCACCTAGACTTCACTTGTTATTTGACTCTAAATCAGACGATTTATTCATTTGACTTGATCTGTAGAAATCCCTAAGTTATATTATTATCTCTCTCGAGACTAATAACGTCTAACCCTAGGTTGATTAATTGAAATCTCTTTCTAATTAACACCTAGTGTTACATTAACTCGATCTATGGATCCCTTTATTAGGTTTCACCATAATTCGAAAAAATCTTACCACCCTTTCTCTAGGCGTTCAATCAACTCCGCTTAATTATGAAAAATTTACTCTTAGATAGGGTCTATTCCTCCTCTGAATAAGAGCATTAACTCGAATCAATATCCTGGAATATTAAAATGAGAATTAAGAACACATAATTAAGAACAAGTCAAATATTTATCATACAATTCAGATAATAATAACAAGATCCGTCTTAGGTGTCATTCCCCTTAGGTATTTAGGGGTTTAGTTTATAATTATAGAAGAAAACATCTTAGAAGAATAATGAATACAAAACATAAAGAAAACCAAAAACCCCTGAATGGAAATTGAAAGGAGATTTTCAGTCTTGATGATGAATCCGGCTTCTGAGATGGACCAATCGACTTCCCTTGAGTAATTTCTTACCTCCTACTCTGCGTCCCCCTCCTAAGTGCCTCCTCAGGTGTTTAAATAGGCTTTAGAATGCCTAAGAGCCCTCAAAATTGGCCTTTTTCGAATAGGGTTATACTTGGGCTCGGCAGGGACACGCCCGTGTGCAATTACTCCAGCCTATGGTCAAGCTATTGAATAGGCACGGGCATGTAGTCTACCCGTGTAAGTCGTGCTTCGATCCTGTCAAAGGGACACGGGCATGTGACACACCCGTGTGAAGAAGTCCGGGTTGTGTTGATTTCAAACATGGGTCCATTTTCTCCTTTTTCGGCCCATTTCTCGCTCTTTTTACTCTTTTATGCTCACCTAAGTATAAAATGTGAAATTAAAGGAATAGGAGCATCGAATTCACCAAGTCTAAGGAGAAACCATCCATAAATGTGCTAAGCATGGGATAAAAATATGTATAAATTACATTTTATCAATTACTCCTTTGGATGTTCTACTTACTATGTTGCAACATCGCCACTCTATGTTGAAACATTATGGCCAGTCTCGTGTTCATATGCCTCCAAATGATGTCATGCACACTCACCAGATACGTTAGCCTTCCGTTAGGGCTATTTTGGCCCCTAAGGTTATATAAATAGCTAAAATTACACTTCTTATTATCTGGGAACTAAAAGTGAAAAATTAAGCAAAAAATTAAGTGAAAAATTAAGCTCCTTCAGTACAAAAAATGGTTTAATATGCTACAAAAAAATTACGGTAGATCAAACTCCCACATATTTAAGTCATTGTTTATCCTCAAGGAAGAAAAAAAATCTAAAACTAAAAGACGACTCTTGAGCAAATATGATACAAAGACGAGTTTTGGAATACAAGACTAGGACTAATCATACATATATATAATTCTGGCATGATATATAAATGACTTACCATTCTCAATTTCAAACACCTGAGTTCAGTATATTACAAAGTATACAAGCAATAAGGTCCTCAAATATATTAATCCATCGATAAATCTTATAGGTGACGTGAACTTGTTTACAAGGTTGAAACTAGATTCACGATTTTATGTTCTAATGATGTGATCTCGGATCCCTTAATTGTGCTCGGACCGAAACTGACAATTGGGTCTAAAAACGTGATTAAACCAAAGAAGCCCAAAAAGGTATTTGTAGGCTCTTAAGGTCCAAAACTCGACATCTTAACTAATTTATTTTATTCCACGTCTTTTTATTTATTTATGTTTTAATTTTACAGCAATTTAATATGTCTTTATGTCTTGTGTTATTACATATTTAATATGTGTGTTGATTATGTCCTAGTTTATTACATATTTTAAATATGTCTTAAAAGTAAGTTGAATTTCATCTAAATCTACTATAGCTTTATTGTTGCTTTTAGTGTGTCCAAATGCATGTGTTAATTTGTCCTAGGGTAATCCAATGGCCAGCCATCTACTTAAAGCTTCAAGGGCTGTTCGAAATTTCCAAAGCATCAAGTCCGTTCACACTCAAAATAGTTGTTCAGTTTAGCATGAAAATGTTTAACAGATTCACTTATTTCTCGAGTAACTCTATTTCTAGTTCTAGTTAAATGTTTAATCATCCTAATTTCATCTTTAATGGTTGATTGTGGTAGGCATTGCTCTTATTTGTTATTATACATGAAACTGTAAAAGTTTTTGTAATTTTTGTTGCATTCTATAGGTCGAGTCCTGGAGAAGGGTGTTACATTTTGTTTTCACCTTAATCATCAATATTTTAGGTTAATTTTGTTATTAGTCTCTATATTATGCTTAGGTTGTGAATTTAGTCACTACACTTTAATTTGATTATTTTTAGTCCCCGTTACTTTTTAAATTTTAAAATGGGTTAATATAAAAAGATGAACCTGAACTGGTACAAGGTGTTAGGTTCAAGTACTTCGCATATCAAGTAAAATATAAGCTCATCATCCTTGGGATTGAAACAAAAACGATGGCATTGACTTCAGATATGTTTCATCTTCGGCGTCTTTCATCTTTCTTTTTGGTACCATCAATGTAATGCCCTAAACTCAACCCGATTCACCGGATCTAAATCTCGAGTGTTACTAAACAAACCACTTAAAAAAATTCCAAATCAGTTGAAATTTTTTCTTAATAAAACATATTTCTTTCTATTTCATTCAAAAACTAAATCATAGGAAAAATAAAGGAAAATAATTAGGTTTGAAATTTTACATCGAGCTTTTCACTATATCTTTTACAATACGAATATTTGTTAAATACAAACTCTTTAGGGTGAAATCATACAATACGCCACAATTCCACTTTATGCATAATAACCCGGTATGTTGCTTTCTTGGTGTAATCCTGGCGTCATCCCCTCTGGCAAAATCTCTTATCGTTAATACCTGAAACATAGACACAATACCTGTAAGTTTAGGAGAACTTAGTGAGAGTAAATACTTTTATAACATTTGGGGAAACTCTGTGCCATCTACTCCTTCTTAACCGCTTACTTTTATTTCAGTGGATACTATCACATTTTCAGACTTACACTTACATGTCAACTACCACACTGTTAGCATACCAACTCTCTCTTAATTTCCTAATCAACTTACAATCATTTCTTGACACTACGCCAATTTCTTCTTTCTGTTAATTTTAAAAGAGTATACCATCAAAGCCCACGTCATACAAACCATCTTTTCAAATATGCACTTATTCCATAATGGTTGCTCGTAGATACAAATTACTGACGAATACATACACATTTGATGAATACCCATGCAGACTTTAATACCAACAATTTACTTATCAAAATATATTCTTGTTCGTTACCCCACAAGCTCACACAAATAAATAACTTTACTATTACACAGGTAAATTCTACGCAACTTTATTTCATAACCTAGATACTTGGAAAAATAATAAACTAGATTTCATATGATGTTAAAAGAAGACCAAATACAACTAATATAAGGCAAATTCCAGATATCTCGGATTCAACCATACATAGTACAGGAAACTTGAACTAATGAATACTTATCTCATTCATAACTGTGTACATGCCCCAATCCCAACTAACTGGTTTTCACAGCGAATATCGTCTCTGATCATACAAATACACACCCATTTTCAAGAAATTTCCTCAAGGCTTATTCCTACATTGCAAACCTAACACAATCGAACTAGATTCAGATGTATTTTAACTTATCATATAATTATCAGAACTTATCCAAAATTTATCGCATAGTCGGATAGCCACATTTTACCATATAGACTTAGCAAAGTATGTCACAAGGACCAAGCTGAATACATTACAATAGCAATATAAGGAGTCACATGTTTATTGTCCCAACAGACTTTCACAGAAGGTGTCATGGGATTCTCCCTTATGGACTTAGACATAAATTCATGTATTGTGATTTGTCAGTTCGACTACAAATTATCTAAGGCTTCACCATGAACATCTATACAATTATATATTACCATGGGTCTCAGCCATATGGATTTACACACATTCATGTAACGTAATCTGTCAATCCAGTCTTCATCTTACTAGAGGCTACATCATAAATTTTTTTATATCATATAATCCCATGGGTCTCAACCTCGTGGTTTTACATTATGGGTCTCAACCTCGTGGTTTTACACCTATTTCCATAATGTGACCTGCCAGTCTAATTAGCAATATAACTTCCCTACCAAAGGCATCACAGAGGAACATTTACATATCTTTCACTTACCTAATTCTATTCACACATTTAATGTGATGAACATTTACATATCTTTCACTTACCTAATTCTATTCACACATTTAATTAGTTCGTACCCTTTTCTATACCAAACTATACTTGTATACTTACCCATCAACATTCTATTCCAACAAAGCCTAAAAAATACCAGCATAACACATATATCATTTTTACTTTACTTCTTACGTTTACCAATTAGTAGAGAAATCATCTTCATTTAAATAAACTTCTATTTGTACATTACACATGCAAAAGCCAAAACAGAGACTCATTTGATAACTCATTTACTGTAACTTGAAGCTTTAAACTCAGACACCTTTCTTGAACCAGCATCAGCAACTGCTTACAGAACATAGGACCACCATTAAAACTCATTTATATACAAATTACTATCATCTCAAACACTAATAATCTTCATTCAAAACCTTGTACTCATAACTTACTATTCATATAACTCTTAATAACATTACCCTTTCATAAACTTAACATACAAGACTATAATACTTACCAAGAGGTAGAACAACCACCAATTAAATCAAGAACCTCATCTTCCAACTTATTAAGGAAAAGTCAACATTTTAGATTTAAGAAAAAGAAGCAAATAGTAATATTAAAGGAAGAAAAAAAACTTCCTCCCGCACCTTTCTTACATATATATAATCAATTTCCCTTATTTGAACTTAACAAGTGTCATTTAAATTCAAACTTTGTCCTTCTTAAATTCACAAGCAATCAACTTGCATTAGTAATCATACAGTCATTCACGGATTTAACCCATCATTCATAAGGGATATCATAAATTCGTTCAATTTTGCATTTACTCAATCTAATTCTAATCCAGGACCTAATTGAAAAACTTAGTTCTCTAAATGCTGCTAAAAACCTGATCAAGTACTAGTTTGCATAAAATATTTAAGGATAAGGCAAAATTGTAATTTTCAAGTTTCAAGGGCCACACGACCGTGTGACTAGCCTGTGTTTGAAGCCCTAGGCCGTGTGCGATGCATCGGGGTGAAGATGCAAGAGCCACATAGCCATGTCTTCAAGCCGTGTGAAAAACGTGAATGCAAGGGAAAAGAAGAAACATGGTTGTGTGAGGGACCGTGACCTACATGGGCGGGTTACTGTATGTACCTGGCAATTTCAAATTTTGACTCGATTTTTCATAAAAAGTCACCCACCTGACTTTTTGGGGTCTCGTACGACGTTCCTTTGTTCAAATCTGATCTAAGGTACCTAAATCAGGTTATTCAATTGATACACACATGAGAATTATAGGTTGCTTTCAAGATTTACGAAGTTTGTCAGCAAAAACGTAAGAGATTCATAAACAAATTGGAAGATTTAATTAAACACAATGAAATTCAAAATTGAAGAGTTTTAATAAATCGAAACGAGAATTCTTACCAAAATTTTGACGAATTTACGGGATGTGATTGACGGAACTTAACAACTAGTAGAAAAACGAGTTCAAATTGGGAATAGATTTTGATTTGGGAACAAAGATAACTATCAACAATGGTGAGAAAATATTTTCAAAGAAAAAAAATGGAAAAGAAAAGGGAAAGAGAATAAATAGAAAGAAAGCTGATAAATTCTATTATGATTTGAAAAGAATTAATTTGAAACTCAAATTAGGATAAAAAGTTAAAAAGGTAATGGAATTCTTATCCTAATTTGAATTTTGAGGAAAGATAAGTTAAAATGTTTGGGGCTTGACTAAAACTTTCCAAAGTTGGCCTAATCAAAAGAAAAGCATAAGGGGAGGCTAATTCACAAGCCTATAAATAGACATAGTCTATTCCTCTTGTATTGATTCAATTTTTTTCGACATAGTGAATTTTCTTCTCCTCTGCCCGTGGTTTTTTCCCGAAAGGGTTTCCACGTAAAATTTGTGTGTTCTTTATTTTATTTTATTTTATTTTTACAAATTGGTATCCGAGCATTCGGGTTGTTCATCTCAATCACAGTAATGGCGTCTTTGAAGTATGAAATTTCGCTGTTGGATCGCAACACCAGATTTGCATTGTGGCAGATTAAGATGCAAGCAGTTCTTGCGCAGATGGATCTGGAGGATGCCCTGCTAGGGATAGATAAGATGCCTTCGACATTAATAGATGAAGAGAAGAAGCGTAAGGATCGAAAGGCATTAACACAATTACATCTGCATTTGTCAAACGAAATTTTGCAGGATGTGATGAAAGAGAAGACTGCTGCTGCATTATGGAAGAGGCTAGAACAAATATGTATGTCGAAAACTCTAACAAGCAAGTTGCATATGAAGCAGCGTATTTATGCTCATCGTTTGGCGGAAGGTGCGTCTGTACACGAACACTTAACAGTGTTTAAAGAAATTGTCTCAAACTTGGAGGCCATGGAGGTTCAATATGATAAGGAAGATCTAGGGTTGATTCTACTTTGTTCGTTGCCCCCGTCTTATTCAACCTTTAGAGACACGATTTTATATAGCCGCGAGTCTCTCACAGTTGATGAGGTTTATGATTCTTTAACCTCGTATGATAAGATGAAACATCTTGTGGTTAAACCCGACTCTCAGGGAGAGGGTCTCATTGTTCGTGGGAGACAAGATTGAAATGCTGATGATGATTGTGGTAGGACACAAGAACGGAATCCTCGTGGTAAATCTAAAGGTAGATCGAAGTCTTAAAATAGAGGTAAAACTTGTAACTTCTGCAAAAATAAAGGGCACATTAAATCTGAGTGTTATAAGCTACAAAATAAGATTAAAAGGGAGACTGCGAATCAAAAGGGAAAGCAACCAGAAAATTCCGGTGAAGCTGATGTTGTAGAAGACTACAGCGATGGTGAACTTCTAGTCGCTTCTGTCAATGATTCTAAAGTAAGTGAGGAGTGGATACTTGATTCAGGCTGCACCTTCCATATGAGTCCCAATCGGGATTGGTTTACAACTTACGAAACAGTGTCTGAAGGTGTTGTTTTGATGGGAAATAATGCTTCGTGTAAAATCGTAGGTGTTGGAACAATTAAAGTTAAGATGTTTGATGGAGTTGTCAGAACACTTAGTGACGTACGGCATGTTCCAGAATTGAAAAGAAATTTAATTTCGTTGAGTACTCTTGGTTCAAAAGGGTATAGATACACAGCTGAAAGTAGGGTTTTAAAGATTTCCAAAGGGTCCCTTGTTGTGATGAAAGGGTAGAGAAATATTGCCAAGTTATATGTTTTGCAGGGTTCTACTGTTACTAATGATGCAATTGTCACTTCCTCTTCCTTTTCAGATGATGATATTACTAAACTTTGGCATATCCGCCTAGGGCATATGAGTGAGAATGGCATGGCAGAATTGAGCAAAAGAGGACTTCTTGATGGGCAAGGAATTTGTAAACTGAATTTCTGTGAGCATTGTGTTTTTGGAAAGCAAAAGAGAGTTTGATTCACTAGAGGAATCCATAACACGAAGGGAACGTTGGAGTATATTCATTCTGATCTGTGGGGGCCATCTAGAGTGCCTTCGAGAGGTGGAGCTAATTATATGCTAACCTTTATTGATGATTTTTCCAGAAAAGTTTGGGCGTTCTTCATGAAGTAGATGGCTCTTGTTTCGCATATATATCTTTAGCCACATTTAAAGCATAAGCAACTAGATCAGCCTCGGCATACTTCTTTGGAGGTTTAATTTCTCTTCTAGTTTTATTTTTGGCGATAGAGTATTGTGGTGAAGAAGCAACTCTATTCGCAATTTTTGTTCTGGCTTGAGGAGTTGACTCTGTATTAATCTGATGCTCCACCTGCTTTTGATTTTCTTTATTGGAAGAGTCTTTAAGAGATAAGTTAGGTAGCATAACAGTTTCATCAAAAACAATATCTCTGCTAATCACAACTTTTCTATTTTTAGGACACCATAACTTATACCCTTTTACACCAGCTTTATAACCAAGAAAAAAGCATTTAATGGATCTCGGTTCCAATTTTCCATTATCAATATGAGCATACGCAGGACATCCAAAAATCTTTAAATCAGAATAATTAGCAGGGTTACCAGACCATACCTCTTGTGGAGTCTTTTTTTCAATGGCAACGGATGGAGATCGGTTGATCAAAAAACATGCAGTAAAGGCTGCTTCTGCCCAAAATGACTTTGGTAAGTTGGCATTTGACAACATACATCTCCATGATCATTTTGTTCATTTGTTCTGCAACACATTTTTGTTGTGGAGTATGACGAACTGTCAAGTGTCTCATGATCCCTTCTGACTTGCACAATCTATTAAACTAATTAGAAAAGAACTCTAAGCCATTGCCTGTGCTGAGGTATTTTATCAATTTTCCCATCTGTTTTTCAACCATATTTTTCCAAGACTTAAATGTGGAAAACACATCGCTTTTCTGCTTCAGGAAGAACGCCCAAACTTTTCTGGAAAAATCATCAATAAAGGTTAGCATATAATTAGCTCCACCTCTCAAAGGCACTCTGGATGGCCCCCACAGATCAGAATGAATATACTCCAACGTTCCCTTCGTGTTATGGATTCCTCTAGTGAATCGAACTCTCTTTTTCTTCCCAAAAACACAATGCTCACAGAAATTCAGTTTGCAAATTCCTTGTCCATCAAGAAGTCCTCTTTTGCTCAATTCTACCATGCCATTCTCACTCATATGCCCTAGGCGCATATGCCAAAGTTTAGAAATATCATCATCTGACAAGGAAGAGGAAATGACAGCTGCATCACCAGTAACAGTAAAACCCTGCAAAACATATAACTTGGCAATCTTTCTCTGCCCTTTCATCACAACAACGGACCCTTTGCAAATCTTTAAAACCCCACTTTCAGCTGTGTATCTGTGCCCTTTTGAATCAAGAGTACTCAATGAAATTAAATTTCTTTTCAATTCTGGAACATGGCGTACGTCACTAAGTGCTCTGAAAACTCCATCAAACATCTTAACTTTAATTGTTCCAACACCTGCGATTTTACACGAAGCATTATTTCCCATCAAAACAACACCTTCAGACACTGTTTCGTAAGTTGTAAACCAATCCCGATTGGGACTCATGTGGAAGGTGCAGCCTGAATCAAGTATCCACTCATCGCTTACTTTAGAATCATTGACAGAAACGACTGGAAGTTCACCATCGCTGTAGTCTTCTACAACATCAGCTTCACCGAAATTTTCTGGTTGTTTTCCCTTTTGATTCGCAGCCTCCCTTTTAATCTTATTTTGTAGCTTATAGCACTCAGATTTAATGTGCCCTTTCTTCTTGCAGAAGTTACAAGTTTTACATCTGTTTGAAGACTTCGATCTACCCTTAGATTTACCACGAGGATTCCATTCCTGTGTCCTATCACGATCATCATCAGCATTCCGATCTTATCTCCCACGAATAATGAGACCCTCTCCCTGAGAGTCGGGTTTAACCACAAGTTGCTCCATCTTATCATACCAGGTTAAAGAATCATAAACCTCATCAACTATGAGAGGCTCGCGGCTATATAAAATCGTGTCTCTAAAGGTTGAATAAGACGAGGGCAACGAACAAAGTAGAATCAACCCTAGATCTTCCTTATCATACTGAACCTCCATGGCTTCCAAGTTTGAGAGAATTTCTTTAAACACTATTAAGTGTTCGTGTACAGACGTACCTTCCTCCAAACGATGAGCATAAAGACGCTACTTCATATGCAACTTGCTTGTTAGAGTTTTCGACATACATATTTGTTCTAGCCTCTTCCATAATGCAGCGGCAGTTTTCTCTTTCATCACATCCTGCAAAATTTCGTTGGACAAATGCAGATGTAATTGTGTTAATGTCTTTCGATCCTTACGCTTCTTCTCTTCATCTGTTAATGTTGAAGGCATCTTATCTATCCCCAGCAGGGCATCCTCCAGATCCATCTGCGCTAGAACTGCTTGCATCTTAATCTGCCACAATGCAAATCTAGTGTTGCGATCCAACAGCGGAATTTCATACTTCAAAGACGTCATAACTGTGATTGAGATGAACAATCCGGAAGCTCGGATACCAATTTGTGAAAAATCAAAAAAATAAAAAATAAAGAACACTCAAATTTTACGTGGAAACCCTTTTGGGAAAAAACCACGGGTAGAGGAGAAGAAAATTCACTATGTCGAAAAATTGAATTCAATACAAGAGGAATAGACTATGCCTATTTATAGGCTTGTAAAGCCATATTCTAGTACGATTGAAACAACTTATCCTAATCAATATAAAATAGATGGAGTTTAATAAGGTTTAAAATCCTTATTCTAAAATAAAATAAAATAAGTCTAGTTCTATATGGATTTTACTTTTATTTTATTTTCCATCGTAGTTTATTAAATAAGAATTCGGGGCACTTAATTCTAACACGTTATATTTGAAACAATGGGTATTTGTAACACCTCAAACCCAGCTTGGACGTTATGGTCGAATCTGGCGATGTCACATGAGAGTGTTTTTGAAACAGCATTGACTTTAAAATCGTTCCAATTATTAGCTTGTACTTAGTCCGAGAAAACGCGTTTTAATTGATCTGATTTAAAACATTGGTTTTACGTGGAAGCTTTTAAACCATTTTTGTATGCGTGGTAGTTTGGTAAAATATTCGGTTCTTTTCAAAACCCGATTTTTCCTACTACTAGCAGTAAAAATCGTAAAACTTTTCAAAATCCCAAATTAAGAAAAAATTCGTAAAGGCCTTAATTACATCAAAATTTCCCCAAATATAAATTAAATCATAACTAAACAGAAAATAGTCCAAGTGAAAAACCGTGTGGCCACCGCTGAGTCCTCCGCTGCACCGACCCGTCAAGTTTGGGGATTACCTACACAGATTAAACAGAAAAAAAGGGTGAGTTTTCGCAAACTCAATGTGTAATCCCCACAAAAAAATATACACAATAGCAGAAATCAGTCATATATCCAAATATCAGATAATTCGGGCTTGAACCTTTTACAGCACTAGAGTGACCATTAGTCCTCTCAGATACAGAATCAGAGACAAACTGGGCCTTAGCCTATTTAAATATGCCATGCATAACAAAGCAGAATAATAGAGTCCTACCCACCAGCCTCTGCACACCAACTCCGTCCAACCCTACACACCATGTGGGGATAAAATCGACTCACCCATCCCTACATACCATGCTATACTGAAATGTGGTACATAATCAGATAATTACAGCGGTGCTGCCAGATATTAGGCTTAGGAGTTTTTCAGAATACTTCCTCCATATATATTAACCCAACCCCGATGCAATGCAGCATACAATACATGACATGTAAGTATGCAATTAATAGATCATACAGACAAATTGGTTTATATGCAAAGGGTAGCATGCTAGAGCACATATAACACATAATCAGATCACATAAACAAGGGTCAAGTAACTTTTACCAACCCTACAGTAGGTCCCAGTCAACTTAGGTGACCCGAGTAACCTTTCTTATTAGTTCAGAAAAATGGGCTCACACACCTATGTGGCTTGCCCATGTGGCCCACACAGCCTGGCCCAGAATTCCACATGTCTATGTGGTGTACCTGTGTCGGCCCACATGCCCGTGTGGCCCACACAGCCTAGTTGGTTGAGCTTGTGTCTCGCACATGGCCTCACCGGCCATCACACGACTGTGTCATGCGCCCGTGTCATGTGCGCATGGCCTGGCTCGTCAATCACAATCCCGTGTACTACCACACGACCTACCACATGGGCGACCACACGACTTACCACACGGGCGACAACACGCCCGTATGGCATCGACAGTTTCATTTTCGGCTTTTACCGATTCTCATTTTCTATGTTTTTGAGTACACACCTGATTTAATCTTCGATATGTAATCGCTCCCGAGTAAGCCCAAACCTATAATCAAACACATTTTACTCAGTTAATCCCTTAAAAAATTGAATTGCACCAAAACCCTAAAACATATTAGACACTTCCCGAGCATAAAACCCTCACCATGCAAACCACGAGCGCTTTCCACTACGATTCGACAGTAGAACAGCCTCTCACACTAGATTTCTTGCTGTCAAAATAGTTAACAAAACAAAACCTAATTATCATCTTAAAACCATAACTTCAAGGCAACAAAACCACTTACCGAATCCGCACCAACACACTCCTCGACGCAAGAGAAATCAATACTCAAGAATTGGAAAAGGACAAAAAGAAAAATGGAGGAATTTAGGAGAATTTCGGCAGAGAAAGATGGAAGAAGAGAACGCAAAAATTTTGGAGAAACAAAAATGAAAACTGATAATTCCCCCCCAAATCCCTTGATTATCTCCACTACTCAGAATTTCGGTCCAATTGAAATTCTGACAGGCCATCGAACAAAAATAAACTCTCTTGCTCACGCAGGGATTCGAACTCCAGACCACCAACACACCAACACGCACCTTAACCACCAAATCAGTAGGCCCATTCTAATATGAAATTACAAATAGTTTAATACAAGCCTGGTGACTAGAAGTTAAGGCTTAATTCAAGAAAAGGCCAAATTTTGCCAAATAAAAGGCTTGAACTTAGGACCACTCACACTAACCCAGAACACTTAACCACTGAAGCAAATACACAGTTGTGTGTAAATTATTTACAGAAACAATTCTATCAAGTTTTGGGGTGTTACAGTATTTAATATGCAAATAAAATTGTTACGCTAGTAAATAGCAATAATATGAATATAATAATAAAAACAATTCACGATAATGACATAATATATACTACTTTAATACTAATATGAACAATCAAAGAAAAAATAAAATAAAATAACGAATAAAATGACTAATAACAATAATAATAATATCTAAATTTGAAATATATTGAAAATAGTAAATAAATAAAAAAATAAAAAGGCACACTAAAAGAAAATATAAAATAAGCCAATGGTAAAAATAAAATAAAGGAAATATTAAGTAAATAAATAAGTGAATATCAATAAAACATTTGATTAAAAATTGAAAATAAATAAATAAATAAATCAAACAAAATATACATGAAACAGTTTAAAATAATAAAAAATTTCGAAGTTAAATAGACTAAGGATTAAATTGAAATTAAAAAGGAGTTTTGGGCTTAAATTATAATAAAATAAATGCAAAAAGGACTAAATTGAAGTTTAAACGGAATTTTAGGGACAAATCGAGATAAAACAAAAATAAAGGACTACATTGTAGTGCGCAAAAACGAGACAAGGACCGAATGGGAAAATATCCCAACTTCCCTAAGTGCATCGTTCAAAGGGACCCAAATAAAAAAAATTAAATTAAACGGGGTAAATTTTAAAAGAAAAAAAAGAAATAGGACCATATTGTAAATCATCAAAAAAGCAGAAGGGTCACAAGCGCAAATAGCTCGTGTTTAAAAAACACGCGAATCCTAGCTCTCGGGTCCACGTCTGACGTAGGTCAAAGGCCAAAACGACACCGTTTTGGCGTCTAGAAATGAAACCCAAAACGACACCGTTTTGGAATGCTATAAAAGAAAAAATTTTAAGAAAAAACTCATTTGCTTCTCTTTTAGAAAAAAATTTCTTTCTCTTCGTTTTCTCTGTGGGCACTGCGTAAGATCTGGCCATGGCTCCAGCCATCGGTGCCGCCGTCTCCGATGGTCAAAAATTTCCAGGAAAACCATCCTTTGATCCTCTTAACCCCCAGAATCCAAATATGGGGTTGGTTTTTTAGAAAAGTGGCCAAAAAATCGCCAAAACGGGATAGGACCCTTCAGCTCCCGACGACGGAGAACAAAACCAGGTAATTTTTTACTGTATTGTATATAATATAATATTCAAAAGAAAATTGAAGGAAAAAACCACCTTTGAAAATTTGACTGCTTTTTATTTCGATTTTTTTGTGTATTTCTCCGTCCAAATTACAATCGATTTTGTTGTGGCTTTATAGCCGATTACAATATCACATGTTTTTTATACTGTTTGCTACTATTCCTCTGCTATTTTTGCTTTTCTTTTCTGTCTTTTTCTTCTTGCTTTGTTTGCAGGTCTAGGCGAGGTTAATAGACGCGGGAAAGGCGGTCTTCTTGCCTCTTTGGTGAAAGGGTGGCAGACCTCAAGACGAGGAGCCTCGGGACGAGTACCTGTTGATGAGGTACTAGAGTAGCGGGATCCTAGAGCTAGGGTTTCCTGTTTTTCTGAAAATTTTGGGCTATGGACTTGTAAATTTTGTTGGGTTAGATTTTTTTTTATTTTGGGCTTGTAAAAAAATTGAACTTCGACTATTTAGTTTTAGTTTTATTTTTATTTTATATTTATTTATTTGGTCTTGGGCTCGGGCAAATTTGGGCCTTTACAACTACCCCTCTTTGCCCATTGCCATGTAATGGGAATGGAGCAAAGACTTTAAAAAGGGCCAATTTTGCCAGGTCTTGCCGATTCTCGACTTCTTTGGTGTTCATTTTTTAAGTAGCCTCATTCCAACCCACTGCAACTTCAAAGGTATAAGATTTGTTGCTTTAATCTACTCCACTGCAACTTCAGGGAGATAATATTTGTGGCTTTAATCTACTCCACTGCAACTTTAAGGAAATAAGGTTTGCATCTTCAACCTATTCCACTACAACTTTAAGGAGATAAGATTTGTAACTTGTAGCTTTAATTTATTCCACTGCAACTTTAAGGAAATAAGACTCATAACTTGTAGCTTTAATCTGTTCCACTACAACTTTAGGGAAATAAGATTAACATCTTCAATCTGCTCCACTGCAACTTCAGGGAGATAAGATTTGTAGCTTGTAGCTTTAGTCTATTCCACTGCAGCTTCAGGGAGATAAGACTTGCTATGGTAGATTTAATCCGACCTACTGCAACTTTAGTGGTATAGGACTTATCGTTTCAATCTACTCCACTGCAACTTCAAGGAGATAAGATTAGTAGCTTCAATCTACTCCACTACAACTTTAGAGATATAAGATTTGTAGCTTCAATCTGCTCTATTGCAACTTTAGAGAGATAAGATTTGCTATTTTAAATTTACTCTACTACAACTTCAGGGAGATAAGATTTGTAACTTCAATTTGCTCCACTGCAACTTTAGGGAGATAAGATTTGTAATTTGTAGCTTTAATCTGTTCCACTACAACTTCAGGGAAATAAGTTTCGCTATCTTCAATCTACTCCACTGCTACTTCAGGGAGATAAGACTTGTAACTTCGACTTGTTACACTGTAATTTCAAGGAGATAAGGTTTATAGCTTTAATCTGCTCTACTACAATTTTAGAAAGATAAGATTTGCTATCTTCAATCTACTCTATTGCAATTTTAGGGATATAAGATTTGTGGCTTTAATCTGCTCCACTGCAACTTCAAGGAGATAAGATTTGCCATGATGACTTCAATCCGTCCCACTATAACTTCATGGGTATAGGATTTGAGGTTTCACTAATCTGTTACACCGTACTTTAAGGAATATTACCTGTAAAGTCCGTTTCATGGGCCTATATTTATACCAAGCGATTAGCATGTTATGATCAGAATGAATCAAATGTTTCTAACTAGATGTGTATGAATGATATTTGCATGAATGCAAAATGTCATTTTTCGAGAATGATCCCCTTTTAATGCTTAGGTTGACATTGCTCGTTGTTTATCAAGGCTCTATCACTGGCGCATTACCCTGGCTTCTTGTTTAGCTGGTATCTTTAATAGAAAACCCGAAGAATTAATCATAATTTAGACTATTCGTTCCCAAAAGTTTCCAACTCTTAGATTTGGTTAGTTCTGACTAATGGTCCTGTTTTAAGTCCTCATACTATTTAGAAAACCTTTCAAAGCAATATGCAAAACTCCTTTTACTTGAATATTATCAGTCCATTAATCGTTATTTAAATGAAAAATACTTGAAAAAGATCATAATAGTGGACAAGATTGAAATTTATTGGGACAAAGCTCGAAATGAATAGATTAATCGAAATAGAAAATGTTGCTAAAATACAAAATGGATAAGATGAAACTAGGTTCCCCAGATATCGTAGCATGAGCTTCTCTGCGCTAACTTCTCGATGACCCTTTTGAATTTGATATGTGTTTAGGAGATCTAGAGTACTTTGCTGATGCTCCAAGATGTAATGTTCCTCCTCCTTGTTAATTCTGAGGGGACAAGACTATCACATGCCCCATCTTCGATCAAAATTTGAGTTACCCTTTCTTGGGTTTTCAACTCAAAACCACTTTGGTCTCAATACGTCCTTTTGGGTTTTGTAACACCCTTTACCTGTATCCAACGTCGGGATAGGGTTCGAGGCGTTAACGGACTTAAACATTCACAACAACACATAACATATTACCAACCATGCATGGCAAACAAGCATATGCACATCACCAATATCAAACACAACATAAATAGCTAGATTTATAAGTCAGAATCATTAGCTCACTAAAGACCAATATATTTGGCCAAATTATAATAACACATGTTATAAAACTAGGTCCCTATATATGTCACTCACTTGATAATTTTAGCATATGTGTTAATACTGTCAAGGTGTTGGCTTGATAGTGTGATACTACCTCCGACGATCTCTAACCCTGAGCTAACCTGATAATACTAAAAGAAATGGAAATGAGGGGGTAAGCTTTACGCTTAGTAAGCTCGCATGAAATAATAATAAGCAATTTACTAACATGCTTTCCATAGTAAAACTAACCCAATTGTACATTTACACATGTTCTGGTTAAGCTGCTTTCTTGAGTCACAGTCACTAAATCATTTATATCTAGAGTTATGGAACTCCAAATTAAGATCCATAAATTTTCCCAGAAACTAGACTCATATATCTTTCCACCATAAAATTTTCAGAATTTTTGGTCTAGCCAATAAGTAAATTTTATTATTCAAAGTCTCCCCTATTTCGTTGTTTGACAGCTTCGACCTTTCTTCACTAAAAAGACTCAGATAATGTTCCCATTTGTTTCTATTAAAAGTAGACTCATCAAAGACTCTAAGCATATAAATTATAACCCATAATTATATTTCTAAAATTTTTAACAAATTTTCCAAGTCAGAACAGGGGATCTCGAATTCATTCTGACACTGTCTCACAAAAATTAGAATATCACATAATATACAACTCTTTTGCTCCCACTGTTTCCTTTATATGAAAATAGACTAATTAAGATTTAATTCCATAATTTATTTGAAAATTAATTCAACTTACACAATTTTTGGTGAATTTTCAAAGTCACACAACTGCTACTGTCCAACACTGTTTTACTACTAAAATTCACTCTTACATAATTTCACTTAATCCATTTTGTCTTATCGAAGTTCACTCAAATATCGAGCATATTGCTCAAAATTTTCTTAAACATATACCTACAATTATTCATCATATAATCATGTTCACATGTATTTTTACTTAATCGATTCTCCCGTTGAACTCTTCGGAATAATAACTGATACTCAGTTGCCTGCACATATTTTCACACTTGTAGCCAAAGCTATCTGGTACATATAGTAGCCTACACTTAGTACTACACATGCGGCCAATTATCCAGTATACGTAGTAGCCTGTACTTAGTACTACACACGTGACCTAACCATCTGATACACGTAGTAGCCTGCACTTAGTACCACACACGTGATCGAAGTTATCGGGTACGCATAGTAGCCTGCACTTAGAACTACACATGCGACCAATTATCCGGTACACGTAGTAGCCTGCACTTAGTACTACACACGTGACCTCACAATAGGTCGTTCGTATCATTTCTATTCCGAAGGCTCAACCGAGAAATTCCTCACTTTCCAACATGTTACAATTTATTCATAGTCCTTTTTCAATTTGCAATTTACAACAAATAATCATTTTATAAGCAGTCACATTTCATATGATAACAAAATATAATAAAATAAAAAGAATCGATAAATTATTTACATACAATCTTACCT
Source organism: Gossypium hirsutum (assembly GCF_007990345.1). Taxonomy (NCBI): domain Eukaryota; kingdom Viridiplantae; phylum Streptophyta; class Magnoliopsida; order Malvales; family Malvaceae; genus Gossypium; species Gossypium hirsutum. The sequence goes on along the minus strand of NC_053428.1, from coordinate 96,165,737 downwards.
CAGATCTAGAAATGGCAATTTACCATTCTAGTCCATAACATAGTATTTTCCCGATTTAAGCCCAAATCTCGATTTCCTTGATTATTAAGCTTGGAAGCTTAGCCAAATCCTAAACATGTCTGTTCTTGGTACATTATGCTGTAGCAAGACAAAAGGGACACATTTGGAGTCTAAAATTTGTCTTTTAATTCATTTTACCCTTAAATGACCAAAATGCCCTTTTTACTATTCTTTCAAATTTTACCCAATCAAGGCCATTTTTGTCCAAAAAGTTATACAATGGTTTAATTATCATTTAAGGACCTCCCATTTAAAATTTCATAACAATTTGATACCTCTAACATGTAGAACTCAACTTTTGCACTTTTTATAATTTAGTCCTTCTTACTAAATTGAGTGCCCAAACGTCGAAATTTTCGAACGAAATTTTCACGAAATCATTTCGTAAAATCGTAGATCATAAAAATATAATAAAAATGAAATTTTCCTTATCGGATTTGTGGTCCCGAAACCACTGTTCTGATTAAGCCCAAAATCAAGATGTTACAAGTTTTCGCCTTGGCCTCTCCTTTTTTTTATTTTTTTTTATTTTTTTTCAAGTGAAGTATTTCTTGACTGAATCAGAATTCATAGGATTAGGCAGGTTTTTTTCCATCCATTTCAGTTAAAATCAACGCTCTTTTAGAAAAAGACCTTTTTTTACCACATAAGGTCCTTCCCAGTTTGGCATCCACTTTCCTCTGAAGTCCTTTTATATGAGAAGGATCTTTTTCAATACTAGCTCCCCCTCATGGAATTCTCTGGGGTGAAATTTTTGTCATAAGTTCGTATCATTCTTTTTTGGTACATCTGACCATGACATATAGCCCTTAGCCTATTTTCTTCGATTAAATTCAACTGATCATACCGGGATTGGATCCATTCTGCTTCATCTAACTTCAATTCTAACAAAACTCAGAGAGAAGGAATCTCGACTTCAATGGGAAATATCGCCTTCATTCTATAAGCCAAAAAGAAAGGCGTTGCCCCGGTTGAGGTCCTGACAGATGTTCGATAAGCATAGAGGGCAAATGGTAACTTCTCATGCCAATCTTTATAAGTCTCAGTCATTTTCCCCACGATCTTTAAATGTTCTTATTGGTTTCCTCTACCGCACCATTCATTTTTGGGCGATATGGCGATGAGTTGTGGTGTTTGATCTTAAACTGACTGCAGACTTCTAATATCATGCTGTTGTTCAAATTTAATGCATTGTCAGATATGATCTTTTCTAGCATTCCATACCGATATATGATCTCTTTCCTCAAGAATTTGTTGACTACTAACTTTGTGACATTAGCATAAGAAGTGGTTTCTACCTACTTGGTGAAGTAGTCGATGACCACAAAGATGAATCGATGCTTATTGGAAGCTTTTGGTGAAATCGACCCAATGACATCCATGCCCCACATAGAGAAAAAGCTATGGAGAAGTCATAAAATGAAGAGAATGAGGCATATGAATTTTGTCTCCATAAATTTGACACTTATGACATCTCTTGGCATAACTGATACAATCCCCTTCCATGATGGACCAATAATACCCGAATCTCATGATTTGTCTGGCCATTGTAAAACCATTAGCATGCGTTCTACAGATGCCCTCATGGATTTCTTCCAAAATCTTCTTAGCCTCAACAGCGTCCATACATCTTAATAGCACCTGATCCTTTCTTCTTTTGTATAAGATCTCCCATCTAAGACATAGTCACTGGCTAGTTTTCTTAGCGTACTTTTGTCATTCTCAGTTGCTTGGTCAAGGTATTCACGATTCTTCACATATCACAGTATATTGTGATACCAAGGGTGATCATCCTTTTCTTCTTCTTCGATGTTGTAACAATGAGCTGGAGTCTCATAAATACTCATCTGGATAGATTTTACATCCTCTTGTTTATTCACTTTGACCATGGAAGTTAAGGTAGCCAGAGCATCAACTATTTGATTTTCATCTCCCACGAGATAGCAGAAGGTGATGTCATCAAACTCTTCAATTAGCTCCAAAAGCAGCCTTCGATAATTGATCAATTCGGGATCTCTCGTCTCCGATTCACCTTTGAGCTGATAGATCACTAATGCAGAATTCCCATATACCTCTAGCACTTAGATCTTACGTTCTTTGGCTGCACGGATAGCCATGATGCATAATTCGTATTCTGACATATTGTTCGTGCAATCAAAATCCAATTTACTAGTGAAGGGATAATGATCTCCGTTTAGGGATACCAGGATTGCCCCCAATTTCGCTACCCATAACGTTTGAAGCTCCGTCGAAGTTTAGCTTCCAAGGATGACCCTCTTAAAAGTCTTTTTTAGTCGTTGCAACATACATTAGATCTTCATTTGGAAAATTAAAGTTCAAAGGCTCGTAATCTTTTAGAGCTCTACTGGCAAGAAAATCTACTATTGCGCTCCCTTTTATAGCCTTCTGATTCACATAAACTATATTATAATCAGAAAGTAGAATTTGCCATCGGTTTATTCTTCCATTCAAAGCAATCGACTCTATTATGTACTTTAGAAGGTCCAGTTTTGAGATTAGCCAAGTTGTATGGTATAACATGTATTGTCTCAGTCTCCGAGTCTTTCAAATTAAGGCGCAACACAATTTCTCAATTGGCAAGTACCTTGTCTCACATTCGGTAAACTTTTTTACTGAGGTAGTATGTCACTCTTTCTTTCCTACCTGATATATCATGTTGGCCCAGCACGCATCCCATAGAATTCCCAAATCCTGCCAAGTACAGTATCAGTGGTTTATCTAAACTAGGTGGATCAGCACTGAAGCATTGGACAAGTAATGTTTGACCTTTTCAAAAGTTCTCTGGCACTTCTCATCCCATACACCTAGATTGTGCTTGTTAAGGAGACAGAATATGGGGTCACACTTTTCAGTTAGCTATAAAATAAACCGGGCGATGTATTAGTCTTCTTAAACCTTGAACTTTTTTTTGAGTACGCGGTGGAAGCAGCTCTTATATAGCCTTGACTTTCTCTGGGTCGATCTCGATCCCCTTTTCACTGACTATAAATCCTAGTAGCTTTTCGGACCTAGCTCCGAAGGTACATTTTGCTGGATTGAGTTTTAGCTGGAACTTTCTCAACCTTAAGAACAACTTCCTCAAGACTTGCAATGCTTCTTCTCTGTTCAGGACTTTGCGATCATATCATTAACATAAACTTTGATTTCTTTGTGCATCATATCATGGAACAGGGTTACCATGGCTCTCTGATATGTCGCTCTTCCGTTTTTCAGTCTTAATGGCATCACCTTATAGCAAAATGTTCCCCACATGGTTCGAATATGGTCTTTTCCATGTCTTCAGGGTGCATCTTTATCTAATTGTATCCAGAGAAACCATCTATGAAGGAGAACAGTGAGTAACCTGCCGTGTTGTCCACTAAGGTATCAATGTGAAGCAATGGGAAATTGTCCTTTAGGCTGGCTTTTTTCAAATCCCTATAGTCTACGTGCTTTCCTATCTGTTTTTTTTGGACGGGGACGATATTTGTTACCTATTCTGAGTATTTAACCACTTGTAAGAAACCAACATTGAATTGCTTCTTAACTTCCCGTTTATTTTCAACAAAACGCCAGGCCTTATCCTTCGGAACTTTTGTTGAACTGGCTTACACTCTTCCTTTATGGGGAGCCAATGTACCACGATATTAGTGCTTAGCCTGGGCATATCTTGATATGACCATACAAAGACATCTTTGAATTCTTAAAGTAACTCAATGAGGTCTCACTTTGTCTCTTCGGTGATGCAAGCTCCAATCTTCACTTCTTTTTCATCACCTAGGCTCACAATTTCCACTAACTCTTTGTAAGGTATGATCTATTTCTCATCCTGTTCTACCATCCTTAACAATTCAAGAGATAAGCTACAGTCTTAATCATCTTCAAAATCCTGAGGTTCCTCCGGACACATATCTTGCTCAAAAAGAGACTTTGAGTCAGTAGTAGTGTCGCTCATATCATTGATATCTGGAGACTTGTTATAGGGATGAAAGAAGACCCAAAGAACAAAATAATCTAAGAATAACTATTTGTATGGTATGATTATGAATGAAATGAAAGAATAAAAGAATATTTGCTCAGAATAAGACACAAAGATGCATTTTATTGAAATAAAGATGTTGGACATAAACCTATTTCATCAAAAGGATTTTTATTGCTCCTAGGCTTAGAGCAATAAGTGTGTTTTGAACATTACTCTGAAATGGTCTTAAAACTACAGGGATCTCATCCACAGTCCAGTTGTTCAGAACACTTCTGGGGATGTAGAAACAAATTCATGATAGGTTTTTTTAGTTCCTTCTTCAAAGGCACAAACATCTTTCCCTTCTGAACCTTCGATATCTTTAAAGAATTCCAACTCTTTATTGTCCGTCAAGTTCCGTACTAGAATTATGAATTTGACACACTTTTGGATTTTATGAAATGCAATGAAATGTAGTGTTAATGAATGGAAAAGATGCATGCAAAAAAGGTGTTGATTCTAGTTCAATTCCATTAGAACAACTTTACTAGAAAACAAGTTTCTTTACATAAAGCAGATACATATACAGCTTCGCCTTCATACTCAAAACCTTAACTTTCCTAAAATACAAAGCTAATTCTCGGCCCCGATCAGAATCTGATTCATATTTTAGTCTTTGAACGGCTAGGGTCTGTAAGTGGTCAGCCACTTCTCGTACTCAGACCAAAGCTTCACTCATAACGTGGTTCATATCTCTAACCTGCCCCTCTCACAGGCTATCACATTTCTCTTGTTACCTTTTCTTGGACCATATTCGTACAGCCATATTGTCTTCCACTTTATTAAGAAACTCATTTTCCATGACAAGCTTTCTATTTAGCAACTGAACGTGAATCAAAACATTTTTCTATGATGAAAATGCAATGCAATCACAGTCAAAACAAAATGAAACAAGTCAGTACATTTCATACAAAGCTAGAATTTAAAGTAATTATGAAATAATAAATAGAGTACCCATTTAAGTGACCACTAAATGTAACAACCCGATTTTGGGCCTAATTAGAACAGTGGTTTCAGAACCACTATTCTGGGGCCAGAGAAATTATTATTTTTATTATTTTGGAGTTATAGCATGTTTGCATAAGAGCATGAAAATTTTGATGAATTAATTTTAGCATTTGGGAGCTTAATTTCGAAAAAGGACTAAATCGCATAAAGGGCAAAATTTTATTTTACTAGATAGATATACCAAATTCCTAGAGAACTATAATTGAGGGTGTTTAAAGTGCAAATAGACCTTTAATAAGTGCTTGGCCGGCCATAGGGGGCAAGAATTGACAAATTTGACAAAGCTAGGTGAGTTGGTGACTTAATTTGACTAAAAATAAAATAAGAAAAAGAAAACTAAGTGGTCATCTTCTTCACCACTGAAAATATCAGCAAACTTGGGGTTTTAGAAGCTTGAAAATTTCAGCCACTCTTCACCCTTGCAAGTTAGTGACTTTAATGGTTATTTTTGTTAATTTTTGTGTTTTTAGAACCCTTATAGCTTAATCTAGCTAATGAAAAGACTATTTTGCAAAATAGTTGAATGTCTAGGGTTTTTCCATGTGAATACTCATATTGTTTACTAAATTTTTATGGAAGAAAATGAGTCATGGTTGTGTAATAAAAAACTTTTGTGAAAGAAGTTTGCATGAAAACACCTAAAAAGGGTTATTTTGTAAAGTTGTAAAATAAGTTGTAAATGTGTGAAATAATTGAAATTTTGAGTTGCTATAGTTATAAAAAAATTCTTCTAGGCTTGGTAAAAGAGGAAATTCGATAAAAATTGATTTACGAGCCTAAGGGCAAAATTGTAATTTTTGTAAAGTCAAAGGGCAAAACTTTCATTTTATCAAATTGTGAATTATAGAATGTTTTAATTAATTTAATGATTAAAAGAGTGAATTTTATCATGTTAGATCAAGAAAATTGAGATTTGAGCTTAAATCGAAAAGTACGAGGTTATGGACTAAAATGGAGTAATTAGCCGAAATCGCATTCGAGGTAAGTCCGTATGACTAAATAAACATGTTATCCATGTTATTGTTAATATACTTGAAATCTATTTTGCTATGATTGTATTTAATTATATGTTGATAGGTTATGTTTGAGAAAGTGATGTCAAATGTTAATAACATTTTTGTGATGATTGAATACATTAGAAATTTGATGGAATATAACATTCCATTGAAATAAGTAAGTTGTGCGTAAATATTACAACTTTATCGTTATGATGCATTGAATGTTTGATTTCGCATATAAGGCTTGAATGCATCTATGAGTAATGGTATGATGAGACTTATCATGATAAACTCCCGGTTGAACCTTAGGAATAGATTGGATAATCATGCCATAACATTTGGGTGATATGTGTGCTAGTGTAAGACATGTCTGGGACATGCATCGGCTACATTATGAGAGCTAGTGTAAGACATGTCTGAGACATGCATCAGCCTTGAGATATGCAAGCCAGTGTAAGACCTGTCTGGGACATGGCATCGACTTGACATGTGTCAGTGGAAGACCTGTCTGGGACATGGCATCGACACCGATAGATGAGAGCCAGTGTAAGACCTATCTGGGACATGGCATCGGCTTCGATATATGAAAGTTAGTGTAAGACCTGTCTGGGACATGGCATCGACTTAGATATGTGAGCCAGTGTAAGACCATGTTTGGAACATGGCATCGATATCGTACCCTATTTTTGATGCTTAGTGATTATCCTGTGGTGTTCCGAATGGTTCAACGGGAAATTTAAGGTTTAAGTCAAAATGATAGAGCTTATGGCTATGTTGTAAGTCGTACAGGTACTTACATGAAATTAATGAGGTTTAAATTCAATTCATGTTGTATGATTAGTAATGAATGAATATGAGCATGTTGAGTAACACAGGTATGTATGCCAAGCTCATGAAAAATGATTTTGGTTTATGATGCACATTTGGTAAAGATGTAAATAGGTAATTCATGCCTATGAGAATAATTTGTGATGACCTTGTGATTATAGGCCTATACTTATGATGTATAAATATGTATCTTTACTAATGTGGTGAAAATGAATTAATAAGGTGTGATAAACTTAGTATCATCAATTTACACTAAAACAGTTTTGGACAGCAGCCGTAGTTCGAATTTGAAAATCCACCAAAAATTCTGGAAATTGAGTTAGAGGCTATGAAATTAAATCTTAATGAGTCTAGTTTCACATAAAAGAAACGGTGTCAACAAAAGAGTTTCATATTATGAAATATTTAAATTGTTGTGAGACAGAGTTAGAATGGTTTCGAAATCCCCTGTCTTGATTTGGGAAAATCATTAAAATTTGTAAAAAAAATAATTATGGGTTAAAATTTATATGATTAGAATCCTTGATGAGCCTATTTTCAAAAGAAACAAATGGGAACATCATTCGAATCTCATGTGAGGAGATAATTAATTTTTAGTAAAGAAAGGTTGAAGCTATCGAACAACAGAATAGGGGTGACTTTGAAGAATAAACTGTACTAATTGATTAAACCAAAAATTCTGAAAATTTTATTGTAAGAATATATGTGAGTCTAGTTTCTGGAAAAATTAGTGGATATTAATTTGGAGTTCTTTAACTCCAGATATAAATAATTTAGTGACTGTGACTTGAGAAAATAGCTTGACCTGAACATAGGAAAAAAGGCAATTATGATAGTATTACCTCGAGATCATGTTGTAAGAATTGGTGGAAGCATATTGATAAATTACTTATTATTTTCATATGGACTTACTAAGTGTGAAGCTTACTCCCTCCTTTCCATTTCTTTTAGCTTGTCAGGTTAGCTCGGGTTTAGAGATCGTCAGAAGCAACATCACACTATCAAGTCACTACCTTTGGAATAATGAAGCATATAATAAAAATTTCAAGTGAGTGGCATGTATAAGGATCTAGTTTATTGACATGTGTTATTATGCTTTGGCCAAATGTATTGGCTTATATTGAGTTATATGTATATGCCCATGAGATGTGGCTCATATTGATTATGGCTTGTAAACCTAGCTATTCTTGTCATGTCTAATGTTTATGATGTGATTATGTTTGTTTGTCCTGCATGGTTGGTAATATGACATGTGTGTTGGATGTATTCCCTATGACCAATTGAGGTGATCATAGCGATGTAGTAATTACACGTTATAAAAACAACGTGATAATGGTTGAACATGAGTGCTTGATGGATAAGTTGGTAACCATAGTATAATGATAAAAGTGATCATCAAAATAACAAGTCTTATAATGTGAATTAAGGAATCTAGACTTAGTATTGCATGAGTAGATGCATTACATGTAAGAGGACATGTTAATGTTATGAATATGTCTTAATAAAGAATGCTTAATCACTAATATGATGTCATGATTTGTGGTTTTAATATGTATAAGGTTGTAAGGGTTTATGGGTAACATGATGGCTTGCAAAATAGCCTAAGTGTTAACTACAAGGGCTGAGACACGGTCGTGTGTCTCAACCGTGTGAAGGACACGGCCTGGAGACACGGGCGTGTGGCCCGACCGTGTGGTTCGATTTGCATGATGACGTCATAAATAGAGAGTTACACGGCCTGAGGACACGAGCGTGTCTCTATGTCCACACAGGCGTGTGATCCTGTTTCATGGAAAGAAATTTTCTAAGGTTCTCGTTTTAGTCCTTAACTACTTTCAATGCATGTTTAGGGCTTCGTAGGCCCATGTATGGGACATTATGTATGTGTATGAAAAGTTTTGAATTAAAGAAATTTTGTAGCACAATTTTTGCATGTTTGTGAACGATTAAGTTCGGTAATGCCTCGTACCCTGTTCCGGCGTCGGACATGGGTAAAGGGTGTTACACTAAAGGTTCGGTATGGTTCTATCTAGGGTATTCTTTTAAGGCTCATTATATGCTGTTCGGTTCTAAAGTAAGGATACCTGAACAAACAGATTCCTCGATCCTCACCCATTATAGGTTCATACGGACCGAGTTCAGTTTAGAGGAATACATTTCCCTATGGCTATATGAAGATGAAAATCTCACGAAGACATAGGTACGGATGTATCCCGAAAGAGATCCGCTATCCTATACGGAGGTGAAGACCTCACGAAGGAATAGTTTCTCACTCCTATCTAAAAAGGGCAAAATCGAACGATTATGAAAATGCAATATGCGAAAATATACCCAGAGACTTGAACCAATAAGTCAAATATATCATTATGTAACACTGTAAAAATGAAGGATGAAATGCAATTAAAGGATCGTAAATTTAAATCAAATAATCAATTTTCGAAAAAAAGACCAAAAGTAATCCACTCATGGCTTGACTCTCTTATTTTCTCCCCAGTGGAGTCGCCAAGTTGTCGAAACCTTTTTGAAATAAACTTTTATTTAAAAAAACGAAAGTGGGAGTCGCCACCAATCACTTTTAAGAGGTGTGATAGGGTCACCTCGTAATTTGTTCATTTTGATAAGAATTTTGATTTATTAAAACAATGTTTTTCGGTCTATAAAATCCAAAAAATAGGTTCGGGAGTCGGTTATGCACGAGGAAGGATTAGCACCCTCGTAACGCCCAAAATTGGTACCTAGTTGATTAATTAATGTCTTAGTGTTGGAAGTTAAAAACTTGAAAAGAGTTTAAAATACTATCTCTCTTTGTATTAATGTTATTTTTACTTAAAAATTGCTTGAATAAATCGAAACGTATGTTAAAGACCCTCTCATCTCGAGGTAACAAAATGTCACATCTGGTAGGTTAGGACACAATACCTCGAATCCTTGAGAATAAGCTTGCCTTTTATTTTTTATTTAAATCTCATGTATTTTAATTTTAAAATGTTATTTGGTCATTTAGGTTCAACGATAAAATCGAACCCTATAAGTTAGGGTATGACTTTCTCGAATCTCCAAATACGAAACATTGCCTATTTTTAAATTTTCTTTTTTGAAAAATAACAAGCGTTATATTTAAAACAATGGGTATTTATCCTATTTAAAACGATAATATGCGAATAAAATTCCGCGCTAGTAAATAGCAATAATATGAATATACTAATAAAAACAATTCACGATAATCACACAATATATACTACTTTAATACTACTATGAACAATCAAAGAAAAAAATAAAATAAAATAACTAATAAAATGACTAATAACAATAATAATAATAATATCTAAATTTGAAATATATTGAAAGTAGTAAATAAATAAATAAATAAAAAGGCACAATAGAAGAAAATATAAAAAAAAGCCAATTGTAAAAAATAAAATAAAGGAAATATTAAGCAAATAAATAAATAAGTGAATATCAGTAAAACATTTGATTAAAAATTGAAAATAAATAAATAAATCAAACAAAATATACAAGAAACAGTTTAAAATAATAACAAATTTCGAAGTTAAATAGACTAAGGATTGAATTGAAATTAAAAGGGAGTTTTGAGCTTAAATTATAATAAAATAAATGCAAAAAGGACTAAATTGAAGTTTAAACTGAATTTTAAGGACAAATCGATATAAAACAAAAATAAAGGACTACATTGTAGTGCGCAAAACAAGACAAGTACCGAATGGGAAAATATCCCAACTTCCTTATGAGCATCATTCAGGGGGACCCAAATAAAAAAATTAAATTAAATGGGGTAAATTTTAAAAGAAAAAAAAGAAATAGGACCATATTGTAAATCGTCAAAAAAGCAGAAGGGTCACAAGGGTAAATAGCTCGTGTTTTAAAAAAATACGCAGATCCTAGCTCTAGGGTCGAATCGAACATAGGTCAAAGGCCAAAACGACTCTGTTTTAGCATCTGGAAATGAAACCCAAAACGACACCGTTTTGGAATGCTATAAAAGCATAAATTAAAAAAAATCATATGCTTCCTTTTTAGAAAAGAATTTCTTTCTCTTCGTTTTCTCTCTAGGCACTAACTAAGATCCAGCCGCTAGCAACGGTGACTGCCGTCTCCGGTGGGCAAAATTTTTCAAAAAAACCCTTCTTCGATCCGCTCGACCGCCAAAATCCAAATCTGGGGTCAGTTTTTTAGAAAAGTGGCCAAAAAATCACCAAAAAGGGATAGGGCCCTTCGCCTCCCGAGACAAAGAACAAAACCAGGTAAATTTTCGTTGTATTTTATAAATATATAATATATTCAAAAGAAAAATGAAGGAAAAGACCACCTTTGAAAATTTGACTGCTTTATATTTCGATTTTTTTTGTGTATTTCTCCATCCAAATTACAAACGGTTTTGTTGTGGCTTTATAGCCGATTACAATATCACATGTTTTCTATACTGTTTGCTACTATTCCTCTACTATTTCTGCTTTTCTTTTCTGTCTTTTTCTTCTTGCTTTGTTTGCAGGTCTTGGCAAGGTCAACGGAGGCGGGAAAAGCAGTCTTCTTGCCTCTTTGGTGAAAGGGTGGCAAACCTCGGGACGAGTACCTGCTGATGTGGCACGAGAGTAGCGATGCACCTAGAGCTAGGGTTTCCTATTTTTTCTGAAAATTTTGGGCTATGGACTTGTAAATTTTGTTGGGCTAGGGTTTTTTGTATTTTGGGCTTGTAAAAAATTTGGACTTGGACTATTTAATTTTAGTTTTGTTTTTTTATTTTGGTCTTATTTATTTGGTCTTGGGCCCGGGCAAATTTGGGCCTTTACATATATTTTTTCAAATTTATGTTGTGTATTATATTTGATTTCTGAAATTTAAAAAAAAAAGCATACATAAGGATAAAACTCTGTATTATTTTCTATGATTTTTTAAATGATTATATATAAAAAAAATGTAATAAATGGGGATTAATATAATTTACCATTATAATTTTAAGATTATCTTCAATTTCAAAATAGATTATAATTTTAAATTATTATATTTTATTAATTTTAAAATAAAAAATGTTCTATATAAAGAATTATCATATATTAACAAAATAAATATGACACGTGTCAAAATGTTTTAGTTCTTTTATCTGCTATCTATTATTACCAGTACAAAAGTCAATAGATTGAACTTTTTGATTTTTTGATAAAATCATGAGGCTTAAACACCTTCAAAGCAAGCTCATTCATCTTTTTGATAAAAAACATGAGGTGTAAACACCTTATTAGATGGACGGATGAGCTTGCTTTAGATGGATGGAGAAGGGCTTAAACACTTTCAAAGCAATTCTTGGGGTAATTTGACAAAAAAACGCATGTTTAAAGGTTAAAAGAGACGAAATTTTAAATAGAGGATTAAATTTTTTTTTTTATAAAGTTGGAGGACCAAATAAATCATTGTGCATTTTAAGATTGTGGTAATCTTTGATCAACCAAATAATAAAATATTGATATGATTACAAATTTGGCTATTAATGCTTACATCTTTTGTCAATTTGGCAATTTTATTGAGCTAAATTTGGCCTTCAACCTTTAAAAAAATTAAATTTTATCATCAATCTTTTAAAAAGAGTCTATTTTTTTAACGAAAATATTAACTAAAATATTAAAATTTTAAATATAGTAGCTTGCATAGCAATCCGCGTGTACTTCATATAACTTTTTTTTTGAACTTTTTATAAATCTTTTTTTTATTTTTAAATATTTTTAAATTATTTGTTAATGTGACATATAAGATAAGTAATTTTATATTAGCATGAAGTACATTTATACTACTACGTGAGTTGTCATGTCAATATCATTATGAAAATTAATGTTTTAATCATTATTTTCATTAAAAGAAAGCGGTTTGACTTTTTTTGAAAAATTAATAGTTAAATTTAGCTCACAAAAGAATAATAACCAAAATGACAAAAAATATCAACATTAAAAGCTATTTTTATCATTATACCTAAAATATTTAGTTCGAACTTTAACACATGCCCAGTAATTATGTGTGAACTAATCTAATATTTTGGTAATAAGGGTATTAAGTAATCATATGTTGTAATGATTTTATGACCTTATAATCAATGATAATCTTACCTTTTATGAACCAATCACCCCATAAAGATAATGTTGTTTGTCAATTCCCAAAAATAGGGGTAAAAAATATGAAAAAAATTAAGATTTTTATCTTTTAAACATAGAGTAATAGAGTTTAGAATGCCTTAAAAATTATACTTAATAGATAATTAACAAGAATGAGTTTGCTGGTTCAGTGGTAGAACTTTAATTTTCTCTTAAGTCCCAAGTTTGAAACCCCTTGTGCACCTTTCATTCAAAATATTTTACTTTCTTATTTTTACCACATAAAGTACGAAATTTTCAAACTAGCATAGACCAAAATGTATTTTTTTTTAATTTGGTCATTAATTCAAAATAATCCTAATTCTACATGAATTCCTAAAACCTATTTCAATTAGGGAAAAAGAGTTTTATAAATAGTCAATCTTTTCAAACCCTAGAATTTATATCTAAAGAATTTTTCAAGAAAAACTCTCAAAGTTCTTCTTTTCATCTCCATTGCCGAAGCAAATTTCAACTAAAGATTTTCAAATCACATCCTTCTTCTCCCAAGTAGATCGTCGATCTCCTCATCCAAATTAAGGTTGTGGGATCTAAACTTAAATCATTGTGTATAATTAATAGAAGTATTAGAAATTAAGTGATTTGTATATGTGCGAAACCCTGTATGTGAACCCTTAGTAAATGCTAGGTGATCCCTTAATATATTTATGTGAACCCTTACATTCATTAATATACATGCAAACCATGTTGTAATTGGATAGGTGAACTGTAGCTCTCAAAAGCTTCCTCCCCCATTTCTTTACCTCTCAGGTAACACAGAGAACTAAGGCTCGGAATAGTATTAGAGGAATTTCGGACTAGCAACTCATTTTCTTTTATTATCATTTAAAAGTTTCCATTAAAGCTTCCTTAATTGTTCTTTTTTTTTTTTGGTTGTAATTATTAATTCTTGCTTTAAAATCTTAAGTTTGAGATTGTTTACCTTATTTATTTTAAGCATGATACTTAGTTAATACTATGAAATTTGTATGTTATTTGGTTTAAAAAATTATTATCTTTAATAAATAGTTTTCATTGCTTTACAAAATACTCAAATTTTGATAAATCTTTTTCTTAAAAGCCTTAATCCATTTTTCAAATCTTCACGTTAATAATATTGTAATTAAGTTACTAGGAAAATTCGGTTTAATGAATAAATATTTTCCTAAAAACAAAGGAGCGATTTTCATACAAATCAACTTAAGCAAATGGAGGGCTTTATAGGATCACTTCGGTGATCAAATGTAGCACTTTTGACTTAGGGGAAACTCCTAAATCGAGTCGAGAGTGTTACATTATTTATCTTTTTATATTAATAATATAACAATATGCTGAATAATTATAAAAAAAACAACAGTAAAATAATATTACACTTAATTGGATATTAATTCAATAGAAAAATTACTGGCAGACGAAATTTACATAAAAAAATAAATTAATAAAAATTTTAGTAAATATAAAAAAAACACTATACCAGCAACAAAATAATGTACAACATCAAAGGTAATAATTAAATTGTTACAAAAATATATTTGTATATAACTCTTTGCGAATTGTTGAGATACAGTACTATTACAAAGCAGAAATCTTAATGCCATAAGTCAGCATTGCTACTACAAAGCATAATAAATCTCCAAGTCAAAATCAACATTCAAAAGAAACCTATCAGATTTGAGAAGTTCAAATCATTACTCCCAAAATTTTGGGGGCATTCTTCTCTTGAATCTAGGTTTGTACTTCAGAAAGGTCACCTACCTTGACTTTCTGGGGTCTCGTACGACGTTTTTTCGTTCAAAACTGATCTGAATCACTTAAATCGGATTATTCAATCGATAAACACGCAAGAATTAGAGGTTGCTTTCAAGATTTATGGAGTTTGTCGACAATAATGTAAGAGATTTGTAAATGAATTAGAAGATTTAATGAAACACAATGAAATTCAAAATTGAAGAGTTTTAATAAATCGAAATGAGAATTTTTATCAAACTTTTGACGAATTTACGGGATGTGATTGACGGAACTCAACTGGTAGGAAAATGAGTTGAAATTGGGAATAGGTTTTGATTTGGGAACAAAGATAATTATCAATAGAAAATATTTTCAAAGAAAAAAATGGAAAAGAAAAGGGAAAAAGAATAAATAGAAGAAATAAATTCTATTATGATTTGAAAAGAATTAATTTGAAATTCAAATTAGGATAAAAAGTTAAAAAGGTGATGGAATTCTTATCCTTATTTAAAAAGTTTGGGGGCGTGACTAAAATTTCCCATACTTGGCCTAATCAAAAGAAAAGCGTAGAGGGAAGGCGTGATCCGAAATCTGGTCGCATGAGAGACTAGCGCCTCAATCACTGGGCTATGGACCTTTTCTTTAGTTTTGTTGCTGTAATTTAAATTATCTTTTTGCATGTTTTTAACCGAAATGTAATAGAAGCAAAAAGGAAAATAGGGACTCGTAATCGGGTATGCAGTGCAAGGGAATAGGAAAGCGTGTTCACCCACAATTCTTGCTATTTTTCAACGCTTAAGAGAATTCATATGTTTCTGGGATGGTGTGGATAAAATAATGAATAAATTGGGAAGAAGGATTTTGAATCTAGGAAATCTAACATTAGTTCTAACGTGCTAACAAATAGACATAAACCTATTCTTTGATCAGGAATTTCCTCTAACAGTATTTGTTGTATTATGGATTTTATCCTAGGTTACTAGGAGGAAAGAAATTAATGAGGAATGGAGTTTGAAACTAGCATCTCAAGGGATCATACAAGCTTTAATCGGTTAATAATATTGTAATTAAATTACTTGGTAAAGTCAGTTTAATGAGTGAATGTGTTCCTACAAATCAACCCAAGTAAAAGGAGGGCTTTACAAGACCACTTTGATGATCAAATGAAACACCTTTAATTTAGCCAAAGCTCTTAGACCGAATCATGTGTGTTACATTATTTATCTGATTATATTAATAATAAAATCATATACTGAATAATTAAAAAAAATCCAACTAAATTGATGTTAGAAAAATTGCACGAAATTTACATAAAAAAATTAATCAATGAAGTTACAATACTATTACAAAGCAAAAATCTCAATGCGTCAGCAGTACTACTACAAAGAATAAATTCCTATGCCAAAATTAGCATACAAAAGAAAACTATCAGATTCTGAGAAGTTCAAATCTTCAGTCCCAAAATTTTGGAGAGCACTCTGCTCTCCAATCTGATTTTGGATATTCAAATTGTTACTCCCAAAATTTTGGGGAGAACTCTTCTCTGGAGCCTTTGGGGCTTCAGGCTTTCTGTTATATACTCTACATAATGCCCATCCATCAAGCTGGATTATGAAAAACATAATTAATTAATAAACAACAATAACATTACTATTCATACTCGAATTACGATTAATAAAACATGTATAGCAGTGCAACATAAAAGGAAAAAAATTGCATATCTCCAGTTATGATAAATATACAGGATGAAGAAAGTTAAAATCACGTCAAAATATTAGGGGTTAAAGTGGTATTAAATTTTGGGATCTAATTTAAATTTTCAAAAACTTTGTACGTTTAATGAAATTTATCAAAATTTTGGGGCCAAAGCTCCTTTCACTCCAGTTACATTCAGCCACTCATGATACGAACACAATCGAGAACAGTATAAATATAGAAATTAAAAGAAAAGAAAAAGTTACCTGGTGATTATTTTTATGAGTTGTTTGAGGAGGATCGCTTAATACATATTCATGCATGATCCAATTGGTTTTCTGAGCTTTTGAAGGTTTCCCTCTGCAATAAACTAGGGTTTTCTTCAAACCAACTAACTTTCCATGGGACTTGACATGTTTATCAGAGTTGACAGCCTTCCAGAACCCGTCGCCGGCGGCTCGATTTGGTCTTTTGCCCTGAGGATGCTTCCGATCCCTCGACGTGAAGAAATACCATTCATTTATCGTTCCATTTGACGACATGTTCCCGCTTCTGGCTGCGTTTAATATAAATCATTAAAACAAAACAAAACAAAACCACAAACCCTTCATTCATTCTTAATATAAAGATTGAAATGAAAAACCCTACATTTTACCGATTCAAAAGAAAAAGAACCCCCCACCGCCCCCAAGAAAATATTCAGATTATGAAATAAATACCTGTAAGAGTATCGGGATCATATTTGTAAAGTGGAACCTCCTTGATTCTGGTGGGTGGTAATGGTTTACTACGAGCTTTGTACATCAAGTAAAATATAAGTTCATCATCTGTAGGCTTGAAACGAAAACCAGACGGCATTGACTTCAGATATGCTTCGTCTTCGGCCTCCTTCATGCGTACCATTAATTCTTGATTACCATCTTCTTCCATGGCTGCCTACTTATTTATAGACATAAGATTTACAATAAGGGGGTTAAAAATAATTGTTCAAGTTCAAAGTGTTTATTTATAGACATGAGAGAAGTATAAATTACATAGAATTCTAACATCACATTAAACTTAATTCACTTAATGATAAAATTTTCAAAATAAACTTATCTTGTAAATTATCAAAATAAATTATTTTTTAAATAATTTAAATTAAATAAAATTAAATACACAAGATAAGTATTCATAATTTTAAATATTTAAAATTTCGTAAATAAATTTTAAAAGCTAAATATATGGATAATTTTCAAAAATTTACTTGAATTCCTTATTTTGATAAGTGATCAAAATATATTATTTTTTGAATAATTTAAAATAAATAATTTGAAATATAAAAATTATTTTGATAAAATATATATATATTTTTTGAAATTGAGAATTGATTTTGATTTGGGTACAAAGATAATTATCAACAATAATGAGAAAATATTTTCAAAGAAAAGGGAAAGAGAATAAGGATTAATTTGAAATTTGAATTAGGATAAGAAGTTTAAAAGGTGATGTAATTTGAATTTTGAGGAAAGATAAGATATGAAATCTAGTTAGGATTGGATTGGGGTGAATTTCTAAGGTTTATAAACGTTCGGGGAGTTACTGCAATTTTTTCGAAGTTTGCCGAATTAAAAGCAAAAGAGTGGGCTTGTTTCGAACTGGGGTCCCATGAGAGACTGGCGCCTCAACCACTGGCTATCGTCCACTCCTTAGTTATATTTGTTGCTATAATTTAAATTTTGTTTTAAGGTGTTACAACCGAAGAAACAAAAGGGGTAGGGAAACTCGAAATCGGGTATGCAGGGAAATAGGAAAGAGTGTTAACAATTTGGCAACTGCGGAATTCTTGTCTGTTTTACAACGCTTACAGCGGTGTGGGTAAAATTATGAATAAAAAGGGAAGAAGGGTTTTAAACCTGGTCCCAACGTGCTAACCATTAAGCCTAAATCTAGTCCATTTTCAATTTTTCCTCCAACTTAGTCTCTCAAAGAAACATACAAACTACTTAACCATCTAGCCTAAGCCTTATTTCTTACTTAATTTTGTCACTTAAATCTATATATTTATTTAGATTTTATCTTACATATTCCTTAATAGTACCTTACATATTTACCTCCTCCTTTTTGTTTCTTCTTTAGCTTATTCAATATATAATTCCTAACACATTCTAGTGTAATATTCAATCATTAATATTCATTTTTACCCTTTTTTTCTGGTCTTAACTCAAGTAAAACATTTTTTTCCAATTAAACCTCCTAATGAAGTTTTGTTTTGGATTGATGCCATAATATCTAATTACTCTAAACCCCTAAATTTCAGGGTGTTACAATGAATTTTGATCTTGGATTGAGATGTGGAAAGGCTTCCCTGTACCTTTCACTTTATTCCTATTTAACTGCCTTTTGTATATCGCCTCACTGCAATTATTGTAATTAAAAAGAGTAAAATGATTACGAGCCCCGTGATAGCCAAAGCGACCACTAGAGGCCGTGCCAGGGGTCAGGCGCCTCCAAAATGGTAAAATTTTAGTTTTAGTCCTTCTAAAACTCCAGGCGTTCTAGTGCCTTAAAAAGCATTCTAGTTGAGAAGAATAAAATGAATTATACATATCTCTGAAAGGTCTTCAACAACCGCATGTATTAAAAAAAATTAGCAGGTAAGCAGGACAAATTTGTATTTAAAACCTGACTTGAAGCAAAGATCTAACTTCACATTGCAGAATCTTAACAAAAACTGATTTAGACATTTGTTGATCAAACAGTTTTAATAATAAGAAGAAAAGATTTGTAGATCAAAAGGAAAATATGAGGAGAAGCTAAATAGGATTAATTGTTGGTATTGTATCAAACTCAAGGCTCTTTGCTTAATCAGTTCCCTCAAAGCATATCATCTACCATTGTAACAGAAAGGGTTTTCCAGAACAAATTCAGTACCCAAAAAAAGAAAAACAGAAATCTAAGCACAGATTGTGATTCAAGCAATGAAAAAAACGGAACTCACATTGATGCATATAATCGTTGTCTAGTGCCGACAGAACCAGGCGAGTTTCCTCTTATTTTTCTAAGCTGTTTAGCAGCAAACTCAGGCATGCAACATCTGATAATCCAGAAAGAAAATAATTTGTTTTTATATACAATTTTTAAAACTTTTTAAAAATTTAAAAACTTATCTTAATTTTTTTGAACTATTTTATATTTAGCACTAATAAATAAATAAAAGCATTTTTAAATACAATATAAAATAATTTATCCAAAGTTTTATGCATATTTTAGAGTAAAAGATTTATACATTTTAAGAGTTTCATAAATTTGAAATACTATTTTTAAAACAGTTTTTAAAGTTGAAAAATATTGTTTATAATTTTTTTTAAACTAAATAAAAATACATTTATCAAAATTTAAACAGATTACATAAATTTAATGTAATTCTTTATGACTATCAAATCTTTTTTATAAAACACACGAGTGCACGCTATAAAAACAAGTTACGTTATATTATCAAAATATATAAATCCTGATTTGATAATTTAAATAAATATTTTAATAATTTTAATAATTTTATATATTTTCAACTTTATCTTGTATTATATTTTATTTTTTAAATAATATATATAATGATAAAAAGATCTATTATTTTCTATTTTTTGTTTAAAATGATTATATATAAAGAATAATAACAAATGGGGATTAATATAATTTACCATTATAATTTTAAAATTATCTTCAATTTAAAAATATATTATATTATTTTAATTTAAAATGAAAAATGGTCATATATAAAAAGTTATCGCATGTTAACAAAATGAATATGACATGTGTTAAAATATTATGTCTCAATATCAATTGAGAACCTAAAATCTTGTAATGTATATGATATTATAAAAGAAAGCTTGACCCAACCCGTTTACTCGACCTACCTTCTAAAAAGACACATACTCTTAGTTTTTTAAATATTGGGTTCGCAATACCAACCTAGTTTGAAACAGAAGGTGAAATTTTAGTGGGTGAAAGTACCCCATCCATTGTTGTATTATCAATAAGTGAGCAAATAAATGGCATGGCATGGCATATGACTATTTGGGTAATTATGAAATCTCATTGAGGATGATGACATGTATTTATAAAATGTTAATATTTAATACAATATAAAAATTTTAAAAATTTACAAAATAATTGCACATGTTACTAATTATGATTGGCTATAATAATTAGGGATAATATCATATTTGGTACTTGTACTTTGAAATGTCCAATGTGACATTTGAGCAATCAATATATGTGTTATACCTCTTCCCAACAATGACATGTGGTAGAGCTTAAACAGAAGCCCATAGATGGCCCTCTGTTGAGTATCCTTCATTGTGACCCCCTGTTGGATTTTACATAACTAGTGTAGCGACGTAAAAATTTTAGCTTAGTCGCTAATTGTGGCGATTTATTAAGCATTTGATTTTGAAATAAAAGAGAGTCGCCACCGATCCTTTTTATAGGTGTAATCGGACACCTAATAAATTTATTTTTAAAACAAAAAGTAGGTCGAGTTTAGATCTACGTCAAAATCCAGAGAAAAAGTAGGGTTCGGGAGTCGGTTACGTGCGAGGAAGGTATTAGCACCCTCGCGACGCCCAAAATTGGTATATTATAAACATATGTTGTCTTGATTTTCAAAAATATGAGTTTAATGTAACATTTAGTCGTGATCCAATTGGAAAGACGAGAAATTTTAGTTTTTGGTTTTTTAGAAGGGTGTTCCGCCTTTAACTCAAGCCGACAAATTTCATCCAACTTAGCGATGAAATTCGATGACTTAATATTAAATCAGTACATTGCCTTGATTATTGAAATTAGTTAGAAAATACAAATGGGATTTTCAAAGTAATGTAAAACAAATTGAGATGAAATAAATGGAAGAACTAGAAATATATTGAAGCAAGTAACAAATATGAAAATAATATTAAAAACACTAACAAATACATGCAAGATTAAATGTAATTATAATATCAAACACGAGAACACAACGAATATACATATGTAAAAAAATGACATTAAGATTATATACGTAACAATATATATAAGTATGGTATTGAAAGCATGCATAACGTGTATAAAAGATATATGTAATATAATACACAAATATATTAAATTCACATACATAACCATAATATATAAAAATATTACAACAAGTTGAAAGTGATACTATGTGCAAATATATATATGTATACATATTTAATGAAAATATTCACTAATATTATATAACAGTAATACTAAAATGATGGTATAATATATATAAAAAAACAAGTATAATATAATAACAATATTAAAATAAAGTAATTAAGATAATACTATATATATGTACATAATACAATAAAAATACATATACATATATATATGATAAAGTATTAGAAAATGCATACATATATTAGGGATAATAATAGTAAAAGAAAACCATTAACAATGCAACATAAATAGACGTAGAGTAGTGGTATATACAAAATATTGCATTAAGATATTTACATAGTATATGCATATAATATAGTTATTGAAAAATATACAACATATATATGGCATTAAAAATGTACATGATAGTTATTAAAAATATATACATAAAGTAACATCAAAATATGCAACTAATAGTAAAAATATTAAATAAATAAGAAAAATACATGATATATAAATACATACGATATACATATTAGAAGTGAGAAAATGCTCGTACGATACATAAATACGTACATATATAATAATGACGTAAGAAATACTTAATATATAATATTTGAAATATATGCATAAAAAATATAATGTTAGTAAATATACATAATATATACGTATTAAAAAATAATAAAAACTATTGACAATATTTCAAAAATATATAGGTATACACTAAAATGCACATAATTATATTGAGATCGTATGTTTTTAATATATGAGAAATATATATATATAGAATACAATATTAAAATATTTACATAATATACATTTTAAAAAGAACTAATAATAATGTTTCATAAATATATAAATATACTAAATATATACACATATATGTACATAATACAATATACGCCACTACATACATAAAATATAGTAAATATAATGAAAATATAAAGATTATAATTAATAATAATAAATAACAGAAAATGAAAAAACAAATAATTTAAAAATAAAGCAGTAATATAATAAAGAGGACTAAATCGAATTAAAAAACAAAGTTTGGGGCTAATTTTAAAGGAAAGCAAAGAGGAAAGGACTCATTTGAATACGCATGAAAATGTGGGGGACCAAGAGTGCAAAATTCCCAGTCATTAAAACGCTGTGCAGCGAAAAGGGATCAATTTATAAAACAGATTAAATTTTAGGGCCAAATTAAAAATAACGAGAAAACTCGATTGTAAATGCCAGAAAAGCGGAAGGACTGCGCGCATAAATATCCCATTCAAACAAAAACACGCGAACCCTGAGGCGGGTCGGGTCGGATGGTTGGGTCATGCTCGAAACGACGTCGTTTTGGGTTTTAAGTATAGCCCCCAAAACGACATCGTTTTGGAGGGCTATAAATAGGCCTAATTTTAGAAAAAAAAGTCATTTGTAAGGGGAAGAAGAAAAAAAAAAGAAAGAGAGGAAGAGAGAAAAAGAGAGAGGAGGGAGAGGGGAAGGATTTCGGTGGGAGGAGAGGACCGGTCCGTCACCGGACCTTCGCCGGCGCTGGCACCGGCCACCGTACACGGTGGCCGGAAAAGGTAAGAAATTTAAATTTTTTTATATTTTTTTATTTTCGAATGTATGTATATATATATGTTAGAAAAGAAGAAGAAAAGAAAAAAAACAGATTTAAGAAGATAATAAAGAAAATGAAAAAAGAAATCACCTTCCGATTTATGTTTTCTTTCCTTGTTTCTTTTTGAATTTTCCTCCACTTTTTATATTTGATCTATGCTATTTGTTGTTAGAATCTATTGATGGTATTGTTATTTTTGCTCAAAAGTCGATTATTTTTCTTGTTTCTTTGCTTGAATTGTCCAACCCTTTTACAAATGTTGTGTTCGGGTCTTTATAGCCATTCTTACACTGTCTTGCTTCCCTAGAATTTGATGTTTGCGTGCTCCCTTTGTTTTGCAGGGTATGGCCGGTGCTGGTGGTGGCAGAGGCTGGTATGGTGGTGGATGGGACAAGGGCAGGTGCAAGTGGCCGGATGGGACGGGGTTAGGTGGTGTTAGGGTTTCGGTTGTGAGCTGGTTAGGGTTAGGGGTAATTTGGGTCTGTTGTTGGGTAGTGGGTTTTGATGGGTTAGTGGGCTGTTAATTTAGTGGGTTAGGTGTTGGGTAAGGGTTTAATGGGTTAATGTTGTATTTGGGTTTTGGGCATGGGGTTGTTAAATGGGTAGTTTTAGGTTTAATTTGGAAATGTAACTGGGCTGAGTAGTTTAAAACTGCCCAAAATTGGCCTATAACAACTAGCCATCACTGCATTCCACTTAAAACAACTAGGAGATTGCCTGTTTCTAGCCACTCGCTTGAAAGGCCATATAGTCTTAAAGTCGGGTTTCAAGGGATGATTTTTCATTAAGGTTGGTTTGAGAGACTCAAACGGTTCAAATAAAAATTCACCTAAATTATTTTCAAAATTCTATGCCTCCTAAGAGCTCACCTCAAGAAATTACAAAGTCAATTCTAGAGACTTAAACGTTCATGCATACTTAGCTTTTCCAAGGAATTAAAAATTTCATGGTTTGATTTACATATTTTATTAAGACTAACATTATGTCATAATTCAGGCAACATAACAATTATTGAGATAATAGAACTTTATTTATACTAAAGTTTAACATTATCAACAAAATTTCAAAATTTTAAGCAAAATATAACTTAATCATAGTTTGATAGAAAAAATGAATTCTTAAAAAAAAAAATTAATTTTTGGTTCCTCACTTAAGATGAACAACACCCCCATTGTTAAAAACGTTAGACAGAAGGGACGAAAATATAGAAGTGAATAGATAATGTGCACCAAGTAGGATTCTACAAAAGAGAGGTGTGTAACACCCAAAAAATGATAGATTTTTAATTCTGCAAGCATGTCAATTAATTTGATTTGGTGTGTGGGTTAAGTGCCTTGAAAGTCTACTGTAGGTCTTGTGTTTGGTTCTCTTATTTTGAATTTTCCTATTTATTGTGGCATTATGTCAAGCTTGATTTTTCGGGCTTATTTTAGATTCTTCGTTGGGTTATGAGAAGGATGAGCCTACTGGTTCAATGTTTAAGCCTTTGTATACTTTTTGGTCTTGAGTTTGAATCTTGGCGTAAGCAAATGAAGTATTTTTGTTGATTGCATTTGTTAATAGTTGAGTTCTTTTTGAATTACAGTAGTCTGATGGTTGGTTATTATAGGATATTTTATTTTATTTTCTTAAGTTATCAAAATAAAATAAAAAAAACAACCCTAAAATCACTCTACTTTTGCATGCCCCACAATCTCTCCTTTCACATTTATCTCTCTTTTTCTTGTTTACTTTCTTTCTTTTGAAGTTTTCCTTTTTTGTTTTTTTCTTCTTCTTCTTTTCTTTTTTGCTAGTACTCACTTGCTACCATTCCATTTTTTCCCTTGTATTCGTGCATGGTGTTGTTATTTGATCGTATTTCTGAACCTGGAGTAAGTTTCATCGGATTATTTTTATTCTTTTGCTTTGAAATTGTTTATTGAACAAGACAGGAGTTGTGCTTATGTCTGATCTTCGTTCTTAGTTATGATGAACATTCTTGTGTTTTTTATTAGGCGAAGGGGGTGAGAATCAAATTCCTCCAGTGGAGTAGTTCTCGTATTTGGCGTTGTTTTTTAGTAGTAAGTATACAAATCTCATTTTAGGGTCTGAATTTTTAACAAAAGAATGCCAATTTGGATGGGTATTTGATGATTATTTGGTGCAATTTGTTGAATGATTGTAGGATTTGTGAGTTCCAGATAGTGTGGTTAATCAATTACATCATTAGGTGTGTGAACTAACTCGAAAAACTCACCAAAATCTCATAAAATAAAAAAAATAGGGGTTGTTTTTTAAACTACTCAGTATTACACGACCGTGTGACGGACCATGTGTACCACACAGCCGTGTGGAGCACACAACCGTGTGCAATTTTCCAGCCTGTGTTAGTAGACCGTGTGGGCCACACAACCGTGTAGGCATTTTGGCCCAATTTTGAGGCCTGAATAATGCCAATTAAGGGACTCGAAAATTGGGTCCATGGGCATTATGTAGGCCCGAAAAAAGGCGTAAGTTTCAGTATAAAAACATAGGTATGTGTAGGAAGCATGTTAAGTAGGTTTCGATAAGTATATTAATATGATATGATATGCTCTATAAGTATGTACATTAACCATGCAAGTTATATGATTTGTGAGTACCTTATGCTATGTTAGTTTCATATAAAAATATGTGTATGCATGCCATACGATTTATGTTATAAGGATGTACGATATTGTGTCTATGTTTTGGGGTGGGATTAATATGATGGAGGAAGTGTTATATGGTAGTATCTACTGCAATTATGGCGGCTAGACCACACATTTCTATTTGGCAGCTCATTTGCATATTTATGAGTGGCATACCGCCACGTACTAGTGTGATTGGATGGATGGACTTTTGTAGTACTCCTAATTGGTGTGATTGGTTGGACGAAGATGGTGTGTAGTGGATGAGGGTGGGATATGATATGTTATAAGATATGTTCCGGTCTAAAATCTGATCTGATATGATATGATATGTATAAGAAATATTCCGAAATGGATTTTGATATGCTATGATACATTCTGGTATATATATTTATATTGTTCTGCTTGTGTGGGCTATATCACACACGGGGCGTAAAGCTCACACATTTGTTTTTTCCGTTTCAGGTGACTTAGGGTTGGACGACGATACAAAAACTTAGTTTCCACACTTTTGGTCTAGTACATTACGAACTGATATTTTTATGGACTTTTACAGACTTTGGGATATTTTAATTTTGTTTGGGATTTCAAACTTTATTTTGGTGTTTCGTTATGCAAAAGTTATGGTTTTTAATCAGTATTTAAAATTAGACCAAGTTGCTAAAAGGATTTCGCTGCCAAATTTTGTTGAAATCTACTAGAATGTTTTGTCACGTAAATGAATTAATTTAGTTGGATCTATTTTAGTAAAAGGTATTAAACATGGTTTTTATCTCAAAATATTCACACGTTTTTTGAGAATTGATATGTTTTCTATAAGTTATATAAAATTGGATTTTCTTAAAGTTGAAGTGGTTTTTCACCAAAACTTAAGCAATAACGTTTTCTCGAATGATGTAACCTCTACAATTCAACTGTAACGTCTAGGCTAGGTTTGGGTGTTACAAGGTGAGTCAAGTTTGATTATGAGACTAATAGTTGGGATAAAATGAGTAACGATTTAATAATTTAGGTACCAGTTCTAACCAAAAAAAAAGTTTAGGTGTCAATTTAGGAACACTAGTATGGTTTAGGTATCAGTTTGTTGTTTAAGCCTATTATTTTTTAACTAGTAAAATGAGTTGGGTTTGGATTTAAAAAATATAAGTCTTATTAATCTTGGGTTAGTATTTGGTACACTGGTAATGTACATTTTTTATTCCACAAGTAACCTTAAAAAATTATCGCGTGTCTTCTTTTAAAAATATTTATTTTTTAAAATATTTTATTATATCCCTATAGGGCACTTGTCAACCCATTGACTCTGTTTATGAAGTCTAAAAAATCATCTGGCAATGCATCAAATATTTTCCAATTAATCTTAAAACAATTATTTGATATATTGGTATTAGTTTTTTGGTTTAATGATGCAAGAAGGCCACAAGCTTTTAAAAAAAAAAGCAATTAAGTCCTTATTTTTTTTGCACTGAAATTTCAAAATGTATCAAAAAAGCCCTCACACCTTTTCAAATAAGGCCCTACTTTTTTTTGCACTAAATTGAGTACTTGAACTTTCAAAATGCATCAAAAAAATCCTCAAACTTTTTTAAGAAAAAGCAATTAAGCCGCTGCTTTTATTAAAAATTAGAAAAAAAAAATCAATAAAAGCTATAAATATTATTAAGTTTTAATAAAAAGTTTCAAATATCAAAAACTTATTAAAATTAGAAAAAATATATAAAAGAATTGTAAAATTTTATAAAATAGTAAAAAAATATAAAATATATAGAAAAATAAAAAATTATAAAATTTTATAAAGTCGTAAGAAAATTATACAAAATGTAAAGAAAAATAAATTTTGTAAAAAATTTATAAAAATTATAGTATCAAAAGAAGCATTTTATAATTTTTCTATAACTTAAATTGGTTTTTATTTTTTTATCATTTTTCACCACATATTAAACTATGTTGCTAGACATGATGACTTTAATTGAAAAAACTAGGGGTTGTTAATTTTTTTATGATTTTTATAAAAATTTTTAATTTTTAGTAAAATTAATATTTTTTATAAAATTTAATATTTAATATTTAATATTTATTATAATTGTTTTTCTAATTTTTAATAAGAGTAGGGGCTTAATTGCTTTTTTCGAAGAAGTTTAAGGGTCTTTTTTTGAGTGGAAAAAAAGGAGAGGCTTAATTGCATTTTTTTATAAAAAAATTGAGGGCTTTTTACACCCTTAAGCATAATTTTTTTAACACCATAATCGATATTTTTCTAAATATCACAAGTGGATTAAAATATAGTTATAAGTTAGTATTTGATACATTAGCAGTATACTTTTTTTTTAATTTCACAAGCAATTTAAAAAATTGCTATGTGTCTCTTTTTTTTAAATATCTATTTTAATATTTTATTATATTCCTATAAGACACTTGTGGGATCTAAAAATTCCAATGACAATATACCAAATATTTTCCCGTCTCATTTTTCTTTTATTTTTTTAATTATAACTTAAAAACACATATCAATTTTTAATCTAGATTATAAGATTAAAAGCTATAATATGATATATCAAATAATACTTTTAACAATTTCTTATGGCTTAGCAAAATATAGAATTTCCAGCTATGAGAATTGGAATCAAATCTATAATAAAAGAATTTGGAAGCATCTTATTCATCTCATATAAAAGTAAAAATACTTGAGAGTTGGGAGAGAGAGGGGGAAGAATATGCTGTCAAAACCAAATTCCAATGGTATAACATGTGATAAAAGTTTTTAAACATCTTTTGCACTTAAAATTTGACACTTTCATTTTTCATTCCTGGCCACTTATCCTAACCTATCCAAAAGGAACCTTGGGGAATTAATAAATTAATCTATTAAATTTGTGTTTAACATTGATTTTAGGAAGTATTTACTATTTTAGAGAAAAAGTATTCTTTTCACATTAAAAATTAGCTTAAAAGCACCTTTTTCAGAAATTAAAATTTTTAGCTTTTACTTAATTTGAGAAGCACTGTTAAACTAAGTCTAATAAATATTAGGTGTAGTAATAGTGCACATTTTATTTTCAAAAGAGGATGAAATTTTAAATATTAATATTCATAAACAGTAAAATAAAAAAAAAACAATTTAATTGTAGGAGAAAAAAAAACATTGATGCCTTTCACATCTCTTCTTTTTTAATTGGAAAAACATAAGAGTTTGGTAAATATTTTATTTGTATTCCATAAAGCAAAAAGTTAATTACATTTGTTGTTTGAAAATTATATAATGATGTTATTGTTTTCTATTTAAAAGTATTAACTAAACATTCATGCTTCGTTAACAATATGAGAAAAAAAAACCTTATTATATATATTATAATAATTAGACATAAAAATAAATAATATATAATATAAATTTAAACAAATATGAGTAATAACTCATCTAAGAATAAGTCTTCCTTAAAATAATAGAAATTTTTTTTTTCTTTTTACTAAAAATAAGTCATAGGAATGATTAAATATTATCAATTGAATTAATATATTGTTGACTCTTATGTTAAAACATATGTAAAATATAATACTTTAATATGATAAAAAAAAACCTAACAATAATATCACATGATACAAATATGTATATTTATATATATGATACAAATACATAGCATGCTAGAGTTTATAAAAAAAATAATTATTAATGTATCAAAATATATAGAGAGAGTTTCCTCAAAATATATACTGAGAGAGTCTAAGCACAATTATAATATAATACTTGAAAAATACTTAATATATGGGTAAATTACATTATTTGTCACCTTAAAATGGCATCGTTCCTATTTTGATCATTTTAATTTTTTTTTGTTAATTTAGTCACTTTAATTAACATAATTGCTCAAATTGATCACTATCATTAAAAATTTTGTTAATCTACTAACAAATTGTTGACATGACATTTTTTGTTTACTTTTAACTAAAGTTAGGAACCTCTCTAAAATTAGTTCAAAATATTCTTCTTCTTTTTTAAATTTATTTGCAACATAAAAATTTCATTGGTAATATTATCAATATTTGAATTTTGAATTTTCTTTAAAAATAAAAAAATTAGTGATGTGAACAATAAACACCCCACTCTTTTTAACGAGCACACTGGCGATCCTACCGCTACCAACACCATCAACGACTTGGTCATAGTTTGGCAGCAACAGCAGGAAATGTGAAAATGGTGAAAGGAAGAAACGTAAAATTGGTGGCCAGGAAGAATGATAAGTGTAGAAGTCTACGTCCCTGTACAAGCCCAATTATGCCTGCCCCAAACTAAATTACCCAAGCCCAATTTACATCAAACCCTAGCCCAAATAATAAGCCCATTTGCTTAAGATTTTTCAGCAACCCTAGCCTCCTTCAGCCTCAGCCGCCGCATGCCTTTTCGTCTGCCACGCCGTTGCCCATACCCTGCTCCACTATAGCGGCGCACTACCCCCTTACCCCCACGCGTCTGACACTCCACCGTGCCCTCCATACCCTGCAAACACAAAACAACAAAGAACAGAGAGCAAATAAGGCTATAAAAGCCGAAACAAGCATGTAAAACGGGAG
Organism: Gossypium hirsutum; assembly: GCF_007990345.1. Taxonomy (NCBI): domain Eukaryota; kingdom Viridiplantae; phylum Streptophyta; class Magnoliopsida; order Malvales; family Malvaceae; genus Gossypium; species Gossypium hirsutum. Next base: position 96,135,297 of record NC_053428.1, on the reverse strand, counting down.
GATTTTTTTTCTTTTTCATTTTTCAGTTGTAACACTACTTAAAATACAAAAAAAAGGCAGATTGAAGCGAAAAAAGATCCGAAACAGAAAGGCAGAGATCTAAGGTTTCTTTTATTTTTATTCGAAAATTCATCTATTATATATATCTATACATAGCATAAACTTATAAAAAAGAATAACAAAAAAAAATAAAAAATTTTACCTTTCCGGCCACCGCGTGCGGTGGCCGGCGCCGGCACCGGCGAGCCTCCGGTGGCCGTCCGGTGACCCCCCCCTTCGCCGGAAATCGCTCCGGGCTCCCCTCTCCTCTCTCCCTTTTCTTTTTTTTCTCCCTCAGCCTTACAAATGATTTTTTTTGAAATTTTTTGACTTTTATAGGGGGCCAAAACGCACCGTTTTGGACCCCCAGTTTAAACAAATAAAACGACGTCGTTTTGATCGCGGGTCGGGTCGACCCGACCCGCACCAGGGAGGATCCGCGTGTTTTTCTTTGGAAGGGCTAATTGCACTTTTAGCCCTTCCGCTTTTTCGGGAGTTTACAATCAAGCTTTTCTTTATTTTTAATCTAGCTCCATGGTTTCGCCCCGAATTCATTCTGGTCCCCCATGCTGCGCAGCGTTTTAATACTTGGGTTTATTGCGCTTTTAACCCTCCAAGTTGCACGCGCGTTACAATCAAGTCCCTTTTCTTTGTTTTCATTTTTAATTGGCCCTACAACTGCGTTTTTAATTCGATTTTAATCCTTTTTACCCCGTTTTTTTGTATTTTTATCAAATATCCTTGTTATTTTTATATTATTAGTATTATTAGTATTACTATTTTTATAACTATGTACTAGTAAATATTTCATTACGTATGTGTATACACATATATTTTTGTATTTAACGTTTTTCATTTCACTTTATTTTAATATTTTATTAATTTTATGTACGTTTCTTTTATATTCCAATGTTATTATTATTATTATTATTATTATTAGTTTATGCTTTGTTATATATCTATATATTTATAATATGTATATATACGTACTTATACATACTTAAATGTTTTTTTCACATTTCATAATTTTTATACACTTACATATATTTATGCATATTTTACATCATATACATACTTATATATTTTACACTCTTAAAAATGCTTTTTGTATATTTCACATATTTTATAATTCACATACATATACTTTATATTATCACGATTTGTAAATATATAAATGCACATTTACATTTTTCATAGTATTTACCGGTTTCATATATGTGTACATACTTATCTATGTTTTCATATTCTTAATTTATATGCATTTCTTATCTTATGGTTTAAAATTATATGCATATACATTTTTACATAATTGTATTTATTGTCATTATTGTTAGTCGTCGTTTGTTTATTTATGTACGCATGTGCTTTTTCTAAAATGTTCGTCCTATTTATTTATTTGTATGCTTTGTAATCGCCTCGTCATTTCATTTTGCCTATTGTATTGTTGTTACTCACTTTACTTTGCTCACCTTGTTGTATTCATTATTGTTTTGTCAAACATCGACACTAAACACCAAAAGGAAAATTTTTCTAAATGAGGCAATATTTCGCGTTTGGAAAATCGAGAAAACGTGCCCTAACGTGCTGGGTTTCGGTTTCTTGTTCGACCAAATAGCCAAATATCCTTTTAAACTTTTAAATAAAGCAATATTTCGCGTTTGGAAAATCGAGGAAACGTGCCCTAACGTGCTGGGTTTCGATTTCTCGTTCGACTAAACAGCCAAATATCCTCTTAAAGCTTCAAAGTAAGGTTTCATTAAACTATAAGGTGATCTTGGTTTCGGTGGTGTAGAGTATCGTGTCCTAACGTGCTGGATGTGATATTCCTCCGGAACAAGAGAATCTTATGTTTCAATTCATGACATCAGATTTTCTTTTAAGAATCGTATTTTTTTTAAAACTCTTCAAATTTTTAATTTTCGACACTAAGACACTAATTAATCAACTAGGTACCAATTTTGGGCGTATCGAGGGTGCTAATCCTTCCTCGTGCGTAACCGGCTCCCGAACTCATTTTTCTGGATTTCGTAGACCAAAATCGTTGTTTTAATAAAATTAAATCATTTATTAAAAAAAACAACCACTTTTTTGAGGTGACCCGATCACACCTCGTCAAAAAAAGGGATTGGTGGCGACTCCCGTTTTCATTTTTTAAATCCAAGTCGACCCCGTTTTCATTCAAAAAAATGGTGTCAACAGCTTGGCGACTCCACTGGGGAAATAAGAGAGTCAAGCCACGTGTTGATTATTTCTTGTCTTTTGTCGAAAGTTAAAAATTCGATTTAAATTTACGATCCTCTCATCTTTTGTTTTGAGTTACATTTTTATCGTGTTCTGTATTTTATTTTATACTTCCGCACATTCCATTGCATGACCGTTGGTCACACCTTTTAAGTGGGAGTGAGAAACTACGCCTTCGTGAGGTTTTCACCTCCGCATGGGATAGTGAATCGCTTCCGGGATACATCCGTACCTATGTCTTCGTGAGATTTTCATCTCCGCATGGCCATAGGGAAATGTATTCCCCTGAACTGAACTCGGTCCATATGAGCCTATAATGGGTGAGGATCGAGGAATCTGCTGGTTCAGGTACCCTCACTTTAGAACCAAACCACACATAGCGAGCCATAAGAACCCACCGAGATAGAGCTATTCTAGACCCTAGTGCTTACCGAATAGATGCTTTATTTATTATCGTTTATTTTAAATCCTAGATCTAATTTGCTTTGTTTGTGATTGCATGGCATTTTCATTTCAAAAGAGGTGTCGATTCACGTTCAATATAGATAGAAAGCTTATCATGGAAAAGAGGTTTCTTGATAAAATAGAAGACAATGCAGCTGTACGATTATGGGCTGAGACGATGTGGAGAGAGAAGGGCGATAGTCTTGCAGAAGGGTACGTATCAGAGTTATGGGACTTCACCCGTATCAGCGTAGTCCAAAATGATCTGCGAGAAATGAAGGAAATATGGGATCAATGGGACGACGGGACCAAGCAAATGTTTTACTGTGATTACGGGGACTTGCCTCACCTACTTGGTGCCAAAGTGGACAAGCATTTATTCCGAGCCCTAGCCCAGTTTTGGAATCCTGCTTACAGTTGTTTCACTTTTGGAAAAGTGGACTTGGTGCCCACCGTGGAAGAATATACGACCTTGCTTCGGTGTCCAAAGATTCAAATTGACAAAGCCTATTCTAGAGCTGCTAGTGTCCCAACATTATTAAAAAAATTGATGAGCATTACAGGGATGAGCGAACAGTGGGTCGCTGCCCGGATCCAACAGAAGGGAGACAGTAAATGCGTTCCTTGGAAAAGCTTGCGAGATTTAGTATTAGCACACCCCGATGTGAAGAAAAGAGTGGATGTCTTCGCTCTAGGTATCTATGGTTTGGTAATTTTCCCTAGAGCTTTAGGGCACGTAGATGAGGCCGTCTCTGATTTGTTCGATCGGCTTAGTAAGGGAGTCACGCCCATCCCGGCAATCTTAGCAGAAACCTTCAGATCTCTAAGTGCATGTCGAAGAGCAGGGGAGGGAAGGTTCATCGGATGCGCACAGCTACTATTGGTGTGGTTCCATAGTCACTTTTGGAAGATGGAGAATGTCTCTTATCGAGTCTTCTCAGAAGGTTATTCCCCGTTGAAGGAACAAGTTGCTACACCAAGACGAGACGACATCACGGAAGAGAAGTGGATGACGATTCTCCAAAATCTTCAGGAGGATGACGTTGAATGGAAAGCTCCTTGGATGGTACCCGACGAGATCCTGTATCGATGTGGTGATTTCGACTGGGTCCCTTTACTTGGAATTTGGGGAGCTGTCGGTTATGCCCCTTTACTCGTATTAAGACAATATAGATCGAGACAGTTCATACCAGCAACACAAGGGTTGGCTCAATGTGAGTTTTCTTATAAGGATGAAAACTACAAGAGAAAAACTCGAGAAATATCTAACGCTTGGAAACAGGTTCACCGAATGAAAATATTTACCATAGGAGCGATGGCAACTTCAGAATATTATGGGTGGTGGAGTAAAAGAGTCAATGACAACATCCCTAAACCGAGGGAAGATTGCGTTCAGTCTATAGAAGAGCATCTACAAGTAGTTCCGTCAGAATTAGAGATCATCAAACGAGACTTTGAGAAAAGGAATTCTGAGTTGGGAAAAAGGATAGAACAGTTAGAAGAAGAAAAAGTGCATTTGGGATTAGACATCGATATCCACAAGCTAGAAGCCGAGAAATTAAGGAAGGGAAAGAACAAAGCTGAAGAGGATTTGGATAGTCTAAAAATAGATTACAAGAAGCTGCGATTGTCGATGAGAACTGTCGGTCTGGGCAAAACGTCAGAGCAGTGGCGACAAGAGATCAATGAGGAAAAGAATAGGGCCAATCAGTGGGAAAAGAAATTTCAGGATGCTCGAGCTCGAGAAAACGCTTTGGAAAGGAGTTTGTTAGAGTGCCGAAATGAGAAGGCAGGATTAAAGGCCAAGGTGGCAGAGCTAGAAAAGTCACTTCACTCGTACCGTAGTCGCAACTCCATGATCGAATTAAGAGCAAGCTTAAATAAGATCGAAGAACTGAAGGAAAAGGTAGAGGAGCTTGAGGACGCATTACACAATTCTGAGCTACGAATGGAGCTTCTTGAGAGGAGTAATGATCAATGGCAAGAGCAATTCCATCATTCTCAAAGGCAGATTAGGGACAGAGATTACGTTATGGGCGAAGCTGTGACTCAAGTGCGGGAAGTGGCTGATCATCTTCAAACATTAGCAGTTCAGGCCGATGTATTGAGTTTAAAATATGAGTCAGAATCAAGCCGAGGTCGAGATTTAGCTTGGCTTCTTAGGAAGGTTAAGGCCTTGGGTATAAAGGCGAAGTCGTATATGTAATTTATTTTATGTAAAGAAATTTGCTTTCTAGTTGAGTTTTCTAATGAAACTGAATTCGAATCAATGCCTCTTTTTGCATTCATTTCATACATTTGCATTACATCATATGCAGTAAGTTTCATAAAATGACCCTAATAAAATTAAATTATGACAGTTACCCTGGAAACCAACAAAAATCTAATCAAATATCACTACGGTACTCGTCGCCAAACAAAAGTAATGGATCAAAGGATGGAAAGATTGGAACAGTTGCAACGAGAGATGCAAGATCAGATGCATGAACGACTGGAAAAAATCCAGCAGGACATGTTAGAATCCCAGAACACTGTGATGAATCAATTAAAGCAGTTATTGGCTGGAGGGAATAACAAAGGAAAAGACCCCGTGGTTGATGCTGGGGAGGATCACGATGACCCTGTTTATCCTCCAGGTTTTACCCCAACTAACATCCAAGCACAACCAGAGGTGTACCCACAGAGGATACCGGTTACCATTAGACCTCAGTGTCTGGCTAGTGCCTCGGTACCAGTGCATTTTCAAATGGGCTCGGGTTCTAATCCCGGGGATAATCCCACTAATCCTGTGGTCCCGGACCTCGATGACGTGGTAGAAATAGAAAAAACAAGAATGAACCTGCCAAAACAGCTGGAGGACCGATGTAGATGGTTAGAGGAAAAATTTAGAGTCATGGAGAACATCGACTATCATCGCGGGGTTGACGCCAAGGATCTGAGTCTGGTCCCTGATTTAGTACTCCCACCTAAGTTCAAAATGCCGGAATTCGAAAAATATAATGGGACTAGTTGTCCTGAAGCTCATATAACTATGTTCTGTCGAAGAATGACAGGATACGTCAACAATGATCAGCTGTTAATCCACTGCTTCCAGGACAGTTTGATCGGATCTGCAGCCAAATGGTACAACCAACTGAGTCGTGCTAAAGTTAGTTCATGGAGAGACTTGGCGCAAGCTTTTATGAAGCAATACAGTCATGTAACGGATATAACACCCGATCGAATTACGTTACAAAACATGGAGAAAAAGCCTAGCGAGAATTTCAGGCAGTACGCCCAACGATGGAGAGAAGTGGCAACACAAGTCCAGCCACCCCTTTTGGAAAAAGAGGTCACCATGTTGTTTATCAACACTTTGAAAGCCCCGTTCATCAACCACATGTTGGGGAGTGCTACCAAGAGCTTCTCGGATATGGTAATGTCCGGTGAAATGATTGAGAACGCGGTAAGGAGCGGTAAAATCGACACGGGAGAAAGCTTCAAAAGACCAGCCCCAAGGAAAAATGAGGGCGAAGTAAACAACGTAAGCACATATAGCAAGAGCCATTCAAAACCGATTACTGTTGGCCCTCCAAAAATGATAACCACTAGTCACCAAGCCCCCTCGAGGCAGGAACCCAACACAAGGCCCAACACAAGGACTAACACAGAGAGACTTCAGTTCACGCCCATTCCAATAACATATGGGGAACTGTATCAGAAGTTATTTGATGCACACATAGTATCCCATTTTATCTCGAGCCCATGCAACCTCCATATCCCAAATGGTATGACACGAATGCCCAATGTGAATACCATGCAGGGATACCAGGACACTCGATTGAGAACTGTACTGGGTTTAAAAAGGCAGTGGAAAGGTTCATTAAGATGGGGATTGTGAAGTTTGACGACCCATTAGGACCCAACGTAGCAGCAAATCCGTTACCCAACCATGCTGATAAAGGGGTAAACGCAATAATCGAAGGTGAGAAAAAGAGAATCAAAACCGACATTGCAGAGATAAAAACCCCATTGAGTTGGGTCTGGAGACAAATGATAGAAGGAGGTCTCATCAAACAAGGTTCAAAAGAAAGGCCCGAAGGAACAAAGACGTACTGCGAGTTTCATGCTGAAGAAGACCATGACATTCAAAACTGCACTGAATTCAAGGCCATGGTGCAAAATCTGATGAACAACAAAGAGCTAGAATTTTATGAAGAGATCAAAGGACTTGAAAATGGAGAAGTTTACGCCTCGGAGGAGGGGCCTACGGGAAAGGCCCCAAATCACCCAGTGGTGATTATTTCAAGGCCAACGAGTACAGGATCTGGAATACAACTGGCGCCAAGGGTCATAATCCAAAAACCTGTAGCCTTTCCTTACAAGGATAGCAAAAAGGTTCCTTGGAATTACGACTGCAATGTGATGATCACGGGAGAGGAGAATCCGATAAATGCTTCAGAAGAGGCTAATGACGCAGGTTTCTATACGCGTAGTGGAAAACGTTACGACCTGGGAAATACAAAAAGGGAACCTATAAAAGGAAAAGCCTTGGCGGTTGAACAAAATAAAACGAAACGACCGGAATTGAACCGCAAATTAACACACCGGTGACCGAAAATGAGGCTAGAGAATTCCTAAAATTCTTGAAGCATAGCGAGTATAGCGTGGTGGAACAATTGCATAAGCAACCCGCTCGCATCTCAGTGCTCGAGTTACTTCTAAGTTCAGAGATACATCGTAATGCGTTGGTAAAAGTGCTAAACGAGACCTATGTCGCTAAAGATATCTCAGTGAACAAATTGGATCGCCTGGTTAACAATATAAATGCCGATAATTTCATCTTCTTCAACGATGATGAGATCCCGCCAGGTGGTATGGGATCTACCAAGGCCTTGCACATCACTGCCCGTTGCAAGGGGTGTATACTACCGGCAGTACTCGTGGACAATGGATCGGCCCTGAATGTTTTACCCCTGTCCACATTAAACAGTCTACCTGTGGATAGTTCTCACATGAAATCATGCCAAAATATAGTGAGAGCATTTGATGGCACTCAGAGGAAAGTGATGGGAAGAATCGAGATACCTCTATTGATTGGTCCAAATACATACGAGGTGGATTTTTGGTAATGGATATTAAACCATCTTACAATTGCCTATTGGGGAGGCCTTGGATCCATTCTGCAGGAGCTGTACCATCGTCACTTCACCAAAAGTTAAAATTGGTGATGGAGGGTCGATTGGTGACTATAGATGCAGAAGAAGACATCATTGCATCAGTCACCGACGATATGCCATACATAGAGGCTGATAGTGAAGCGATAGAATGCTCATTCCGGTCATTGGAATTCGTAAATGCCACATTTGTCATCGAGATGAGCAAAATCCCAGAGCCTAAGATATCCAAAGCTACGTCAATGAGCTTACAGCTAACGATGGGAAAGGGAGCATTGCCTGGAAGAGGATTGGGAAAATACCTCCAGGGAAGGGTCAGAGTACCGATCCTAGTTAACAAACAGGACCGTTATGGTTTGGGATATAAGCCTAATGCGAGGGAAAGGAGGAAAGAGATGGAGAAAAGCAAGAAAAGAGAAGAGCACATTTGGGCGGGATAGAAGTCAAGTGGGGACCGATGACCTTTCCCATATATCTAAGACTTTTGTTTCAAGGGGAATTGCCACCCTGAAGAGAAGGATGAGGTTACAGAAGAAGGATTGAGAGGTTGGACATCAATGCCATATCCGCGGAAGAAAGGGTGGAAAGGAATTTATCGGGCATTCGTCCTTACGAACCTGGAAGTGTTTTGAATAACTGGACTGCAGAAGAGATCCCTGTAACATTTAGAACTAATTCAGAGTAATATTCAGAACACTTGTTGCCCTAAGCCTGGGGGTGATAAGAATCTTTTGTAAAAGGCACATGTCCAAAATCTAATTTCAGTGAAAACTTTCATTCAGTTTCATCTTGAGCAAATGTTCTTTCACTCTTTTCATTCCCTTTATAATCATAGCATGCATACAAGTATTCTTAGATTCTTTATTTGGGCCTCCATTTGTTCCAATAACAGGTCTTCAGATATCAACGAGATGAGTGACTCTGTTACTAATTCAGAGTCTCTATTTGAGCAAGACATGAGTATAGATAATCCTCAAGATTTTGAAGGTGACCAAGACAGCGTTTTATCTCCGGATTTGTTAAGAATGATGGAAGAAGAGAAAAACAAATTCTACCCTATAAGGAATCAGTAGAAGTCGTGATCTTAGAGGAGGGCAGAGAGGTAAAAGTTGGCGCTTGCATTGCCAAGGAAACAAGGCGAGACCTTGTTGAGTTGCTTCAAGAGTTTAAAGATGTCTTCGCATGGTCCTACCAAGATATGCCAGGTTTAAGTACTGATATTGTGGTACACCGATTGCCTATAAAGGAAGAATGCAAACCAGTCCAACAAAAGCTTCGAAGGATGAGGCCTGATGTCTTGCTAAAAATAAAGGAAGAAGTCAAGAAGCAATTCGATGCTGGTTTCTTACAGGTGGTCAAGTACTCAGAATGGGTAGCCAATATAGTCCCTGTTCCTAAGAAAGATGGGAAGGTGCGAATGTGTGTGGACTACAGAGACTTGAACAAAGCCAGCCCAAAAGATAATTTCCCACTGCCTCATATCGATACCTTGGTAGACAACACGGCCGGATACTCACTGTTCTCTTTCATGGATGGTTTCTCCGGGTACAACCAAATTAAGATGCTTTCTGAAGACAAGGAAAAGACCACATTCATAACGATGTGGGGGACGTTTTGTTATAAAGTGATGCCTTTTGGATTGAAAAATGCGGGAGCAACGTATCAGAGAGCCATGGTAGCATTATTCCATGATATGATGCATAAAGAGATAGAAGTTTATGTTGATGACATGATCGCAAAATCCAAAACAGAAAGGGAACACGTGCAAGTTCTGAGAAAACTGTTTCTGAGGTTAAGGAAGTTCCAGCTAAAACTTAACCCAGCCAAGTGTACTTTCGGGGCTAGATCAGGAAAACTGCTAGGATTCTTAGTCAGCGAAAAGGGAATTGAAATTGACCCAGACAAAGTTAAGGCCATACAAGAATTACCTCCGCCAAGTACTCAAAAAGAAGTTCGGGGTTTCCTAGGAAGACTGAATTACATCGCTCGATTCATTTCACAATTAACTGAGAAATGTGACCCCATATTCCGCCTTCTTAGGAAACACAATCCAGGTGTATGGGATGAGGAGTGCCAGGAAACTTTCGAAAGAGTTAAACATTACTTGTCCAACGCCCCAGTACTGATGCCACCTTGCCCTGACAAACCGTTGATACTATACTTGGCAGTATTTGAGAATTCCATGGGGTGCGTGCTCGGCCAACATGATAAGTCAGGACGAAAAGAAAGAGCGATCTATTATCTCAGTAAGAAGTTCACCGAATGCGAAACGAGATATTCGCCAATTGAAAAATTATGTTGCGCATTGGTTTGGACTACTCGGAGATTGAGACAATACATGTTGTACCATACGACTTGGTTAATCTCAAAGTTAGACCCTCTGAAATACATGATGGAGTCAACTGCTCTAAACGGAAGGATGGCCCGATGGCAAATTCTACTATCTGAATTTGACATAACCTATGTGAATCAAAAGGCTGTAAAAGGGAGCGCGATAGCAGATTTTCTAGCAAGTAGAGCCCTGGACGATTATGAGCCTTTGAACTTTGACTTCCCAAACGAGGATCTGATGTATGTGGCAACTACTGAAGCGAGCACACAAGAAGGCAATACTTGGAAATTAAATTTTGACGGAGCCTCAAATGCCATGGGCAACGGGATTGGGGCAGTCTTGGTATCTCCAAACGGTGATCATTATCCTTTCACCAGTAAACTAGATTTTGATTGCACAAATAACATGGCGGAATATGAAGCATGTATCATGGGAATCCGCGCGGCTATGGAACGCAAAATCAAGGTACTTGAGGTATATGGGGATTCGGCATTGGTAATTTATCAGCTCAAAGGCGAATGGGAAACAAGAGACCCTAAGTTGATTAGTTACCGAAGGATAGTCCTAGAATTGATTGAGGAGTTTGACGACATCACTTTTTGTTATCTCCCACGAGACGAGAATCAGATGGCCGACGCTTTAGCTACATTGGCTTCCATGATCAAAGTAAATAGACCAGAGGATGTGAAGCCTATCCAAATGAGCATTTATGATGCTCCAGCCCACTGTTGTAATATTGACGAGGAAGAAGAAAAGGACGACAACCCTTGGTATCAGGACATATTGCGATACGTGAAAAATTGTGAATACCCGAACCAAGCAACTGAGAATGACAAGAGAATGTTGAGGAGGCTGGCCAGTGGTTACGTCTTAGATGGGGAAATCCTGTACAAAAGAGGAAAAGATCAGGTGCTGTTAAGATGTGTAGACGCTGTGGAGGCCAAGCAGATCTTGGAAGAAGTCCATGATGGTATTTGTGGAACACACGCTAACGGTTTCACAATGGCCAGACAGATCATGAGATTTGGATATTATTGGTCTACCATGGAAGGAGACTGCATCAAGTATGCTAAGAAGTGCCATAAATGCCAGATTTACGGAGACAAAATTCATGTGCCTCCATCACCTCTTCACGTCATGACTTCCCCATGGCCTTTCTCCATGTGGGGCATGGACGTCATTGGGCCATATCGCCAAAGGCTTCAAACGGACATCGTTTCATTTTTGTAGTGATTGACTACTTTACTAAGTGGGTAGAGGCTACTTCTTACGCCAACGTCACAAAGACAGCGTCAGCAAGTTTCTAAAGAAGGAAATCATATGTCGGTATGGAATGCCTGAAAGGATCATATCAGACAACGCATTAAATTTGAATAATAGCACGATAGCAGAGGTTTGTAATCAATTCAAGATCAAGCACCACAACTCATCGCCATATCGTCCGAAGATGAATGGTGCGGTGGAGGCAGCCAATAAAAATATCAAAAAATTGTGGGGAAAATGACTGAGACCTATAGAGATTGGCACGAGAAGTTGCCATTCGCCCTCTATGCTTATCGAACATCCGTCAGGACTTCTACCGGGGCAACACCATTCTCTTTGGTTTATGGATGGAGGCAGTGCTACCAATTGAGGTTGAAATTCCCTCTCTCCGAGTTTTTCAGAATAAAGTTAGACGAAGCAGAATGGGTCCAAGCCCGATATGATCAGCTGAACTTGATTGAAGAAAGAGGTTAAGAGCTATCCGTCATGGTCAAATGTACCAGAAACGAATGATGCGAGCTTACAATAAGAAAGTTCGTCCTAGAAACTTCCATGAAGGGGATTGGTACTGAAGAAGATCCTTCCCATACAAAAGGACTTCAGAGGAAAGTGGATGCCAAACTGGGAGGGACCTTATGTAGTAAAAAAGGCCTTTTCAGGAGGGGCATTAATTTTAACTGGGATGGATGGCAAAAGCTTGCCCAATCCTGTGAATTCGGATTCAGTGAAGAGGTACTTTGCCTAAAAAAAAAAAAAAAAAAAAAAAAAAAAAAAAAAAGGGAGAGGCCAAGGCGAAAACCCGCAAAGGGCACCTTGAGACCAAAGGGGCTTTGAATTGAAAACCAGGAATGGGCAATTCAATTTTCGATCAAAGATGAGGCATAGAGTAGTTTTGTCTTCTCCGAATTAACAAGAAGGAGAGATGCTACATCTTGGGGCATCAACAAAGTCTTTTAGGACTTCTAAACACAGAGTTTGTGCAGAGAAGCTCATGCTGCGATATCTGGGCACTTTTTATTTATTTACTCTTAGCAAAATTTGCTATTTGTTCATTTAAGCTCTGCTCCAATAAAATTCCATCTTATTCATTGTGATAATCTTTTTCATCATATCTCAGCAAATTTGCTATCTTGATCTGTTTGTTTAGAGATTTGCTCTCACAAAATTTCATTTTGTCCATTTTGATAATTTTCAAGCATTTTTCATTGAATAACGATTAATGGACTGACATACACATACAGAAGGAGTTCTGCATATTACTCTGAAAGTTTCTAAATAATACGAGGACCTGAAACAGGACTATTGTTTAGAACTAACCAAACCTAAGGGTTGGAAACATTGAGAAGATAGTCAAATGCATCTATTTCTTTAGGTCTTCTGTCAAACTGGCTGAACAAGAAGACATCAGTGATAGAACCTTGATGAACAATGAGGAATGACAACCTAAGCATTAAAAATGGATCATTCTCATGACATTCTACAAATGTAATACATACACATCTAGTTAGGAGCATTTGATTCATTCTGATCATGTCATCCTAAACACTAGGCATAAATAGGTCCATGAAATGGATTTTGCAGGTCATGTTCCCCAGAGAACAGATCAAAGAAACAATCCTATACCCCTGAAGTTACAGTGGGATAGATTGAAGTCATTAAAGCAGATCTTATCTTCATATTGGAGGAAGTAAATCGAGAGCAGATCTTGTCTTCCATATGTGGCGAAGTAGATCGAAAACAGATCTGTCTTCATATGGCGTGAAGTAGATCGAAGTAGCAGATCTTATCTTCCTATATTGGTAGGAAGTAGATCGAGAGCAGATCTTGTCTTCCCATATGGTGGCGAAGTAGATCGCAGAAACAGATCTTGTCTTCATGTATTGGCGTGAAGTAGATCGAAGATAGCAGTCCTATCTTCCTATATTGGTAGAAAGTGGATCGAGATGCAGATCTTGTCTTCCCATATGGTGGCGAAGTAGATGCAGAAAGCAGATCTTGTCTTCATGTATTGGCGTGAAGTAGATCAAGGTAGCAGATCCGTCTTCCTATATTGGTAGGAAGTGGATGAGATGCAGATCTTGTCTTCCCATACTGGTGGTGAAGTAGATCGAAGAAAGCAGATCGAAGATGGCGATTTTACTCCCTGATTACGGTGGAGTACATTGAAGCTGATAGTTCTATCTCCGGGGCAAGAATAGATCGAAGATAGCTGATCCTATCTTCCTATATTGGTAGGAAATGGATCGAAGATGCAGATCTTGTCTTCCCATATTGGTGGCGAAGTAGATCGAAGAGAGCAGATCTTGTCTTCATGTATTGGCGTGAAGTAGATCGAAGATAGCTGATCCTATCTTCCTATATTGGTAGGAAATGGATCGAAGATGCAGATCTTGTCTTCCCATATTGGTGGCGAAGTAGATCGAAGAGAGCAGATCTTGTCTTCATGTATTGGCGTGAAGTAGATCGAAGATAGCTGATCCTGTCTTCCTATATTGGTAGGAAGTGGATCGAAAATACAGATCTTGTCTTCCCATATTGGTGGCGAAGTAGATCGCAGGAAGTAGATCTTGTCTTCATGTATTGGCGTGAAGTAGATCGAAGATAGCAGGTCCTATCTTCCTATATTGATAGGAGGTGGATCCAAGATACAATCTTATCCCCCAACAGTAGGGAAACAGATCGAAGGCGAAGGGCCTTAACCCCCTAAGTAGTAGGGTAACAAGCTGGAAATCAAATATCTTCTCCCTGAAATGGCGTTGGAGCGGCTAAAAGCCACAACAGATCCCTTGAAGTCTCAGTAGATTGAAAATCACAGATCTCATCTCTCTGAAGTTGCAGAAGAGCAGATCCAAACAAACCTTATCTTCCTAAAGTTACAACGGAGCGGGTTAAAATAGCAAGACTTATCTCCCGAAGTTGCAGTAGAGCATAATAAAGCTACTTGAAGAATAATGAACACCAAAGAAGTCAGACTCGGCGACCAGGCAAATTGGTCTTTCCTGAAAGTCTTTGCTCTATTCTCGTTACACGACAATGAGCAAAGAGGGGCAGCTGTACAAGCCCAATTATGCCTGCCCCAAACTAAATTACCCAAGCCCAATTTACATCAAACCCTAGCCCAAATAATAAGCCCATTTGCTTAAGATTTTTCAGCAACCCTAGCCTCCTTCAGCCTCAGCCGCCGCATGCCTTTTCGTCTGCCACGCCGTTGCCCATACCCTGCTCCACTATAGCGGCGCACTACCCCCTTACCCCCACGCGTCTGACACTCCACCGTGCCCTCCATACCCTGCAAACACAAAACAACAAAGAACAGAGAGCAAATAAGGCTATAAAAGCCGAAACAAGCATGTAAAACGGGAGGATTTTTTTTTCTTTTTCATTTTTCAGTTGTAACACTACTTAAAATACAAAAAAAAGCAGATTGAAGCGAAAAAAGATCCGAAACAGAAAGGCAGAGATCTAAGGTTTCTTTTATTTTTATTCGAAAATTCATCTATTATATATATCTATACATAGCATAAACTTATAAAAAAGAATAACAAAAAAAAAATAAAAAATTTTACCTTTCCGGCCACCGCGTGCGGTGGCCGGCGCCGGCACCGGCGAGCCTCCGGTGGCCGTCCGGTGACCCCCCCCTTCGCCGGAAATCGCTCCGGGCTCCCCTCTCCTCTCTCCCTTTTCTTTTTTTTCTCCCTCAGCCTTACAAATGATTTTTTTGAAATTTTTTGACTTTTATAGGGGGCCAAAACGCACCGTTTTGGACCCCCAGTTTAAACAAATAAAACGACGTCGTTTTGATCGCGGGTCGGGTCGACCCGACCCGCACCAGGGAGGATCCGCGTGTTTTTCTTTGGAAGGGCTAATTGCACTTTTAGCCCTTCCGCTTTTTCGGGAGTTTACAATCAAGCTTTTCTTTATTTTTAATCTAGCTCCATGGTTTCGCCCCGAATTCATTCTGGTCCCCATGCTGCGCAGCGTTTTAATACTTGGGTTTATTGCGCTTTTAACCCTCCAAGTTGCACGCGCGTTACAATCAAGTCCCTTTTCTTTGTTTTCATTTTTAATTGGCCCTACAACTGCGTTTTTAATTCGATTTTAATCCTTTTTACCCCGTTTTTTTGTATTTTTATCAAATATCCTTGTTATTTTTATATTATTAGTATTATTAGTATTACTATTTTTATAACTATGTACTAGTAAATATTTCATTACGTATGTGTATACACATATATTTTTGTATTTAACGTTTTTCATTTCACTTTATTTTAATATTTTATTAATTTTATGTACGTTTCTTTTATATTCCAATGTTATTATTATTATTATTATTATTATTATTAGTTTATGCTTTGTTATATATCTATATATTTATAATATGTATATATACGTACTTATACATACTTAAATGTTTTTTTCACATTTCATAATTTTTATACACTTACATATATTTATGCATATTTTACATCATATACATACTTATATATTTTACACTCTTAAAAATGCTTTTTGTATATTTCACATATTTTATAATTCACATACATATACTTTATATTATCACGATTTGTAAATATATAAATGCACATTTACATTTTTCATAGTATTTACCGGTTTCATATATGTGTACATACTTATCTATGTTTTCATATTCTTAATTTATATGCATTTCTTATCTTATGGTTTAAAATTATATGCATATACATTTTTACATAATTGTATTTATTGTCATTATTGTTAGTCGTCGTTTGTTTATTTATGTACGCATGTGCTTTTTCTAAAATGTTCGTCCTATTTATTTATTTGTATGCTTTGTAATCGCCTCGTCATTTCATTTTGCCTATTGTATTGTTGTTACTCACTTTACTTTGCTCACCTTGTTGTATTCATTATTGTTTTGTCAAACATCGACACTAAACACCAAAAGGAAAATTTTTCTAAATGAGGCAATATTTCGCGTTTGGAAAATCGAGAAAACGTGCCCTAACGTGCTGGGTTTCGGTTTCTTGTTCGACCAAATAGCCAAATATCCTTTTAAACTTTTAAATAAAGCAATATTTCGCGTTTGGAAAATCGAGGAAACGTGCCCTAACGTGCTGGGTTTCGATTTCTCGTTCGACTAAACAGCCAAATATCCTCTTAAAGCTTCAAAGTAAGGTTTCATTAAACTATAAGGTGATCTTGGTTTCGGTGGTGTAGAGTATCGTGTCCTAACGTGCTGGATGTGATATTCCTCCGGAACAAGAGAATCTTATGTTTCAATTCATGACATCAGATTTTCTTTTAAGAATCGTATTTTTTTTAAAACTCTTCAAATTTTTAATTTTCGACACTAAGACACTAATTAATCAACTAGGTACCAATTTTGGGCGTATCGAGGGTGCTAATCCTTCTCGTGCGTAACCGGCTCCCGAACTCATTTTTCTGGATTTCGTAGACCAAATCGTTGTTTTAATAAATTAAATCATTTATTAAAAAAACAACCACTTTTTTTGAGGTGACCCGATCACACCTCGTCAAAAAAAGGGATTGGTGGCGACTCCCGTTTTCATTTTTTAAATCCAAGTCGACCCCGTTTTCATTCAAAAAA